>NC_057755.1:8945675-8988638 GCF_004010195.1 Chiloscyllium plagiosum | reverse complement strand
ACCTCATTTTTTCTCTGCGTATTTCCTTCTTAGTAATCCTCTGTTGTTCTTTAAAAGCTTCCCAGTCCTCCGTTTTCCCACTTATCTTTGCTATGTTATACTTTTTCTCTTTTGACTTTATATGTTTCTTAACTTCCCTCGTCAGCCATGGCCACCCATGCCTCCTCCTAGGATCTTTCTTCCTTTTTGGAATGAACTGATCCTGCATCTTCCGCATTATACCCAGAAATGTCTGCCATTGTTGCTCCACTGTCATCCCTACTAAGGTATTGCTCCATTTGAACTTTGGCCAGCTCCTCTCTCATAGCTCCATAGTTCCCTTTAATCAACGGAAATATTGTCACTACCGATTGTACCCTCTCACTTTCAAATTGCAGATTGAAGCTTATTGTATTATGGTCACTACTTCCTAATGGCTCCTCCACTTCGAGGTCCCTGATCAATTCTGGTTTGTTGCATAATACCATATCTAGAATTACCTACTCCCTAGTAAGCTCCAGCACCAGCTGTTCTAAGAATCCATCTCTGAGGCACTCCACAAAGTCTCTTTCTTGAGGTCCAATACCATCCTGATTCTCCCAGTCTACTTCCATGCTGAAATTCCCCCATAACAACTGTAGTAACCAATTTCAGCTCCTTATTCAACTTATACCCTACATCAATATTACTGTTTAGGGGCCTGTAGAGGGTCCCTCCCAAGAGGGTCTTTCTACTCTTAGAATTTCTCAGCTCTATCCATACTGAGTCTACATCCCCTGATTCTAGGTCCCCCTCTGCAAGTGACTGAATATCATCCCTTTCTAACAGGGCCAACCCACCCCCTCTGCCCGTCAATCTGTCCTTTCGACAGTATGTATAGCCTTGAATATTCATTTCCCAGGCCATGTCCACTTGAAACCACGTCTCCGTTATCCCCACAATATCGTAGCTGCCAATTTCCAAAAGAGCCTCAAGCTCATCCATCTTATTTCTAATACTTCGTGCATTCATTATATAGTATTTTTAATTTGTTACTGCCATCACCCTTCCTATCAACCTCTATTTCACTCAGCCTTACGGCATGATCCCTTTTTGAGTTTTCTGCCTCATTGATACAGTCTTTCTTGACTTCCCTTGTTCTAACTTTCCCTTCAATTTCCTTCTTAAACATGCAGTTTTTTCCCCTCCACCCCCGCTACTTAGTTTTAATGTAGCTGTGTTGCAGTACCAAACCTGCCTTCCAGAATACTGGTCCCTAACCTATTAAGGTGCAAACCGTCTCTTTTGTATAATTTATACTTACCGCAAAACATACCCCAGTGATCCAAGAATTTAAATCCTTGCTTCCTACACCAGTTCCCCAGCCACACGTTCAAGTCCATTATCTCTCTGTTTCTGGCCTCACCAGCCCGAGGAACTGAAGCAAACCGGAGATAACCACTCTGGACGTCCTGCTTTTCAGCCTTCTTCCTAGTTCTCTTAAGTCCCGCTGTAGTATGTCGCTCCTCTTCTTCCCGACATCATTTTTGCCGACATGTACCACCACCTCTGGTTCTTCACCCTCGCCCTTGAAGATTTCCTGCACTCTGTCTGCGATGTCCTTAATCCTGGCACCAGGAATGCAACACACCATCCTTAAATCCCGCCTGTTGTCACAGAAACCCCGGTCAGTTCCTCTCACTATGGACTCCCCTATCACCACAGCTCTGTGCGATGTCCGACTCTTCCACTCTGCCTCTGTGCCAACTTTTGATTGACAGACCTGGCCACCTCGTGGACTGGCAGTGTCGTCTGTCTCTACTGTTTCCAAAAGATTCATTTTGTTCCTGACAGTTACTTCCCCCACGGTCTCTTGCACCTGTCTCCTCTCTGCCTTCCTCATCGTCTGCTCTCCTTTGCTCTCTTCTGGTATGGTCAGTGTAATAACCTCGCGGAAGGTCCGGTCCGGAAAGATCTCATTCTCTCGGATGAGCCGAAGGTCCTTGAGTTCTTTCATCAGTGCTGCAATATGCTCTGTCTGTAGATGAACGTGCACACACTTTCCACACTTATACGAGCCAGACACACCAGAGTCGTTGACCTCGTTGACCTCCCACATCAAGCACGTAGCACACTGAACCAGCTTGGCAGTCATGTCTTCACCCTCTACAACTGTGGCGTAATCACTTCACTCAACCTCCTTGTAGAAGACTCCTGAGCTAAAGACTCTCTCTTCTCTCAACAGGAACTTCTTATTCTCCACTGGTTTCTCAAGTACCATAGCCAGCATTCTCAGCTGTAACGCAGCTACATTATTAAGAAGGATAAACTACATTTCTGGATGTGAGAATTTCTCTATTACTCTGACCACCACTTTACCATTTTTCAATACACTCTCCAAATTCATTTAATTCATGGAACACTGCTCTTCCCACTGTATGTTCCACATATTATCACAGCGTCTAGCAATACACATCTCCGCATCTCTACCATTAAAGATTGACTTGCTCCTGTATGTCTTAAAAATGTAATTTCTTTACCTGCTCCTCCTGGAATACACGAGGAAACCATGCTCTCGACAGTAAATTATTAAGTTGTTCTGGCTCTTTCTTCTTCACCAACCTGAGCAGGTTTCGTATTGATTTGTAGCTTTTACAACTATACTTGCCTTCACCACTTCAACAAGACACACGGATTTATCTCATTTTCCCACATCTGTCTTCCCAGTACTTTTCCAAAACCACCAACACTGTGACTGCATGTGGCCTATTTACTGCAGTGAAAACATCTGAGCTTTTTCACTTCTCTTTCCACTTCAAGAATTTCCTTAATAAGGATAGCTAACGTTATTATCTTAATGAGATCTCCTTTTCCCTTAGCGCCTGACGATTTCTCCTTCTTCCAATGTCTATCCTTCATCAATTGAAATTGATGTTGGATGTGAAACTTTGATTTATGAACCAACTCAAAATCATCTGCCGTTTCCACCAGTGACTCTCTGCTCTTCTCTGCTCAAGTCCTCACTACTTCAGGAAATGAATTTTTGAACTCTTAGAGTCATAGACATAGAGACATAGAGATGTACAGCACGGAAATGGACCCTTCGATCCAACTCCTCCATGCCAGCCAATCATCCAAACCAAATCTAGCTTCATTTGCCAGTATGTGGCCCATATCCCTCTAAATGCTTCCTATTCATATACCCATCCACGTGCCTTTTATATGTTGCCATGAACCTAGCCTCCACCACTCCCTCTGGCGGCTCATTCCATACACGCACCACTCTCTGTGTGAGAAACTTTCCCCTTACGTCTCTTTCATATCTTTCCCCTCTCACACTAAACCTATGTCCTCTCGCTCTGGACTCCCTCACTCCATGGAAAAGACCTTGTCTATTTACCCTATTCATGCCCCTCACGATTTTATAAATCTCTATAAGGTCACCCCTCAGTCTCCGATGCTCCAGGGAAAACAGCCCCAGCCGATTGAACCTCTCCCTATCGCGCAAATCTTCCAAACCTGGCAACATCTTTGTAAATATTTGCTGTACCCTTTCAAGATTCACAACGTGCTCCCTATAGCAGGGAGACTGCAATGGCACGCAATATTCCAACAGTGGTCTAACCAATGTCCTGCAACGTGACTCCCCAAATCCTATACTCAATGCTCTGACCAATAAATCTTACGAATTAGTCGTTGATCTGAGGGTGACAGAAATTTGATCTATGTTGAATGCTCTTATCCACCTATCAAATCTGCTCTGCTTCTTTCTTTCAAACTTAATGTATGTTTGACCAACTTCTGTCTTTTGATGCCTAAAATATTTTCTCCAGAATTCTAGTACAAGCTCATATGCACTTAAAATGATATTTTTCACGTTCTCGTCTTCCTCAGATTCCTTCTCTGTTAGTGAATCAAATGCTCCGTTAGCTATACCAACCGACATGGTTTGGATTAACAATACCTGGTCACTGGCCAATTGATTTATTTAGCCACTTCCTCAAATGAAATTAAAAAGCTTCCACATCCTTCTTGTAAAACTTTCGCAATACTTGGATGTGTTAAATCTGATCCCCACCAGATCTTACGCCACGATGTGACTGAACTCAATCATTGTCCTGATTGCGACTCCTACATTACATTCGCCATTACGAGGCGACCTTGAGTTTTCAGTGACAAACTCCGAAATTCAAAACTCTCACTTTCTCCCTTTTTCTCTGCTCGATTATTTTTCTTTTCCATGCTTCATTTCTTTTTCATGTTCCGGCTGCTTCTTTTACAATTGAATTTCTGCCAATTCCAATGATTCTGATAGCATTCCAAGGAATCATAAATGTCAAGCTATTGCTGTAACTACCTCTCTCCTATCTGCACGGCCAAAGGTGAACCCAGTCTGCCAATTTCAAAAGCTTTGCCTTCCCCACTTTGTGTAGATCTCTCGAAGTGACATCCTCCTACCCAGGAGACCTTTAGCGACTGGAATAGCCTTAGCTAAACAAGGCACGCCCTTTTCAAACTAAACAAATTCAATTCCCGGAAGGAGAACACCAACATTCATCACTCAATGCCAGGATGACATCGAGGATAAAGTATCTAGCCTTCACTATCACCAAAAGCAGAGTGACAGCACTGGCTACCCCGTTACCAATCGTCCCACTCGCCATCACATCTCTGCTGTGGCTGTGGTGGGGAGAAGTGGGAGGCTGATATTTTTAAACCACAACTGCAGAAAATGCTTCTGACACGAAATGTTGGAAGGCGTTTGGTAACACTATGAGAGATTATTACTGTCTTTCAATTCCTCTCCAGCAACACACAGTTTGCATTTTTTTTTTAAATTCAATGTTGATAAATGCACAGGCTTGTGAGTAAACGGGTAATGATCTCTTCAAAAAAACATAAGGGCAACTTTCAAAATCATTCAAAAATATATTATTAATAATGTAGTTCTTATTTTAAAGTGGGGAAAAATTCATACTCAGGTCATGGAATACAAATTATAAAATGAAGATGACTAAGTGATAATCATCTGCTCCTGTTATGATAAGCAGACATTACTGCAGTCTCAATAGAGGTTACTTTGTGACAGGGCCTCACGAAATAATGCTGAAGGACCACCTCTTGTAATATGGCCCTGGTGCGTTTGTGGAAAAGTAGACTGAATGTTCTTCCAGCATTGTCACTTTTATTTTTCAATTCTGGTTTTCTCATTGTGTCTCCAAGCAGTTTTGGAGGGAAACTCATTGAGAACACTGAAATCCACCATGAGTTTTGCAGAATAAAACCTACACAGGATGGGTATCTGAACAGGAAATGGTAGTGTGTATGTTAGAGAGAGAGAGCATGTGTGTGAGAGAGGGAGAGAGAATGTGTGTGTCTGAGGGAGATCGCGTGCGCATATGTATGTGAGAGTGGGAGGGAGAATGTGTGTGTAAGACAGTGTGTGTGCATGTGCATGTGTGTGAGAGAGTGCGTATGAGTGAGAGTGTGTGTGTGTGAAAGAGAGAGTTTTGTGTGAGAGAGTCTTTTATGTATTAGAGAATGTGTGTGTGTGTTAGAGAGAGTGTGTATGAGAGAAAGGGAGAGTGTGTGCTTTCATGTGTGTATGTGAGAGAGAGATCGTGCGTGTGTGTGTGTGTGTGAGCACGTGAAATCGTGGGGAAGGGAGATATTGTGTTCTGTTATCAAATACAAGGAGCTTGTCAATGTGAAGCTTATATCTTGCCCATATATTTTCTCGGAGCTTTCTCTGCACCAGAACGTTGTTCTTTTTTCAAACATTCTCTCTCATGTAGGCCTGGGCCTTTACAGATCTGCTGTCAATGTTCAGTGATCACTTTCCATTCAAACACAGCTAGCTTGACATTACTTCTTGTTCATTTGTGCACACAGTACCCTGCCAATTTTGGTGGTTTCAATCCCCCTCGCCGCGACCCCAACATTCGACCAACTGGGACGAAAACATTTATAAGGTTTGATGGCCACAGTTTTGCGGTCACGTTTTCCTTTACACCCAGATCTCTGGTCAGAGAGAAAAGGAGAGGGACAAGGGTGGACGTTGGGAATAGTTGCCTTGAACGATTTAACTCTGTACAATCTTTATCTCCAGAACGGTCGAGACCTTGTGAGACGTTCAACGATTCGTCATGGTCTGATGTTAGTTCTGAAACAACAAAGGGGTACCTTGCTCAGGGCCATTTAGATTTTATAAGATGCAACGTTTGCATCATTAGCCCTTTCAACTATTACAGTCACATCTTCAACAGAGTCAGGAACTTGAATCAAGCAATGAATTTCCATATCGAAACTGAGCTGAACGTTGTTATATTATCTGAATTACAATTTTGCCAGTTGTCCTATACAAACTTTGGAATCACATTAGTTACTGCCAACAATTTGGTCTATACAACTGACATAATTGTCTGCAATAATGTAAATGTGTCATTGTTATGTCTCCCCCAAGCTATTTACCTATATCCCATCTCACAATTTCGAGTTGAACTTCATCAGTTAATCGCTCTTGAAAGATTATTTGGATTTATAATATTTATATTACAGTCCATTAACGCCTTCTCTCTGACGAATATCGAAGCAATCACATGCAGGATATCGGGCTTTTCTACGCCAAGGATCGCTCTGCATTGATCATGTTCATCTCGCTCACCTCTTCGTGTTTGTCATTTCTTTATCTTTCTTAGTTTCGTTGCAGCAGCAATTCAAGAACGTTCCATCTCAGAAAGCTACAAGAAATAGCCGTTCAGCAATTGGCCATTTGGCCCATCAAACTTGCTCCATCTTTCAATAGAATCATATCTGATTGGATACTCATCATGTCTATTTTCCCACCCTTTCCCCATAATGTTAGATTCCCCTCCTGATAAAGAATATCTCTTTCACAGCCTTCAATACACAGAGGGACACTGCCCCCACAGCTCCCTATGGAAAGGAGAACTGAACAATGGCAATAAATCCAGGTCATGCATGCTCTGCTAATTTCAAATGATGCTGGTCACAATTGATGATCAATTACTCAAATGTTCAGGAAAAAAAAATGCCCATGTTATTGTCTGAATGAAGGATGCAATGGATGGCGCATGATTTGTCATGTTGACTAGAACTGAAAGGAAGCCAACATAACGACAGAGATCAACGGCTTACTGGGTGTGTGCCAACCAACATTAGTTCCTGTGATGTTGTTCCATTGGTTCGTTTTGGCGAAAGGTGTATCTGTTATTCAGCTGTGTCATCTCCTCATGGACACATGAGTGAAATGGAGCGGCAAAAAAATCTCTTCAGTGAACGTTATTTTGATAATGTTGCATCACGTTTATTTTGCCCTCAGCTGGGGACAGATTGCTCTACAAATAATGACTATTGCCTGTCAGCAGATAAATTGCAAAGTGATGCCAACAATCGGGATACATTTCAGACATACCTCTGAGAATGGTGCAGTCAATAATAGTTCAGATGAAGATAATTTTCTACCCAATTCTCGCAGCCTTTGGCATTCCTGGTAAGTGAATAATATTCTGTTGTTTCACACATTCACTTGTCTCACACTGTGGCGTCACTCTCACCTATTTCACATGATTACTAAGCACAATGATACTGAGCACAAAGGGATATCTAACTCCCTGCTACTGTTTGTGTGACAGCTTTCGAACAATATGCTCAGTGAAGAGGTATGTACATCACATTGAAACATGGAAATTGTGGGTGGCACGGTGGCTGGTAATGCTACTCATAACATCAGGGAACTTTGTTCAATTCCCACCCCTGGTAACTGTCTGTGTGGGGTTTGGGCATTCTACCCGTTTCTGCGTGGGTTTCCTCCGGGTGCTCCGGTTTCCTCCCACAATCCAAAGATGTGCACGTCAGGTGAATTGCCAATAGTTTTAGGTGCTTTAGTCAGGGGTAAAGATATGCTAGGTGATGGGTCTGGCTGGGTTACTCTTCAGTGGGTCGGTGTGGGGATAAATGGGCAGTTTCCATACTGAGGAGATTGTAATCTAAATGGGGGGTGGAGGAGGCGATTCGGTCCTTCAAATAAGAGTACATTCGTAAGTGTGAGCTTTCACCAACTTTCGTGGGCATGAATCAGCGACCTCCTCTTTTCAGGGAGAGCAAGGTATTCAATAAAACAACTTGAATATTCTCTCTTATTGCAAACGGAATGGGGTATAAAGTAGAGAGATGTTTCTGAAGTGATACAAAGCATGACAGAGTCTGAACATGGACTACTGCATAACTATTTTGGTCCCATTAACTAAGAAGGGATGATTTTACTTTGGACGCAGATCAAAGGTAGTTCACTCAATTGAATTCAGAGATTAGTCTGTTGGAGAAAAATTCATCCTATACTCTCTGGGACATTTAAAGAGTGAGGGGAGAAATGTTCAAAGAATATTGGATGTGAAACAGAATCAGCAGAGTAGCTGCAGAGAGGATGTTTCATCACGTGGGACAATCTGGAATGAGAGGTCACAGTTTTAGAATGAAGGAGAGCAGTTTTAAAATGAAGTTAATTAAGTATTTACTTAATCAGTGCAATTCACATCGGTGGTGTGCAGTATGTGTTGGGACAATGTATAACTTTAAGGAAGGAGGAAGATTTTTGGTAAGTCATGTGTTGAGGGGAGATGGAGAGTCGGCATTAAAGTGGCTATTGAGGGGGTCCGGTCCTGATTGCATCAAATGATTGAACAGGCCTCAGTGCCGGAATATCCTACTTCTGCACCAATTCTTCATTTTTTTAACAAGATCCTTGTCTCCTCAGTGACTTCACATCTTTTAGAACGTACCTACAACTGAACACAATATTCCAAATGAGGTGAAAGCAGTGCCTGACACTCATTGAACATAAGCTACATGCATCTGTACTCTACTTCCCCCAGCAATGAACCGTGGATGTGTGGTGATTTACAAACCACTGTCGCAACTTATCCTGGAAATGATTTGGAGGTGTCCATGTTGGACTGGGGTGGACAAAGTTAAAACATCACACAATACCCAGTTATAGTCCAACAGGTTTATTTGGAAGCAGGAGCTCCTCCTAACAGTGCTCTGAAAGCTAGTGCTTCCAAATAAACCTGTCGGATTACCACCTAGTGTTGTGTGACTTTTAATTTTATCCTGCCAATGTCAGCGACGCATCCACCCAGATCCCTCTTCATCGGAATTGCATTACAACAGACTGTGTACTCATACATTAGTTTGTGTTCATTCAATCAATTGATTTTTTTGATCATTCTACACATGCTGTTTTGATTTAAGAGTTCTATGTAATAAGTAACCGTGAGGTACACAGGGGCCAGCGACACAACATGAGCAGGGATAAAGTGATGGGCGATGTTACAAGATCAAAAGAGTCCTTGTTCTCTTTAGGATATGATTTGGTGTTGTGCTGGCGTGTACAAAATTAAAAATCACACAACACCAGGTCGTCGTCCAACAGGTTTAACTGGAACACTAGCTGAAAGTATACCAAGTTAAAAATCACACAACACCAGGTTATAGTCCAATAGGTTTATTTGGAAGCACTAGCGTTCAGAGCGCTGCTCCTTCATCAAAAGGTTGTACAGTCTAAGATTGGACGACACAGAATTTATAGCAAAAGTTTACCGTGTGATGTAACTGAAATTATATATTGAGAAAAAACGGCATTGCTTGTTAAGTCCCCCATCTTTTGGAATGGGCATGTTGGTTTCAGTTACTTCATATGCAAATGCCAGAACTTTCCTAAAGCCTTTTTCAATATGTAATTTCTGTTACATCATACGGTAACCTTTTTCTGCCAATTCTGTGCTGCAGGATCTTATACTCAACAACCACCTGATGAAGGAGCAGCGCTCTGAAAGCTAGTGCTTCCAAATAAACCTGTTGGACGATAACCTGGTGTTGTGTGATTTTTTTACTTGGCATACTTTAAGCTAAAAAGAGTTTTCTGAATTTTTAAAATAAATTTAAAATACAGCCACAGAGCCACTGCGGCCAGAACAGAGCAGCTCAGGGACAGGCTTTCCAAAATGGATCCTTGCAGCAATTGGCTGTTAAATGGATACCTGAGTTTTGGTTGCCGTTTTGACGGTAATTCCAAATTAATCAATTAATTGAAATGATGCTCAAGATGCGAAAAGCGAACTGAGTTAGAATTTATTGTATTGACAAGATCGGACTAATGACAGGGAATGATGTTGGGGGCATGTAAAAGCAAGGCATGTTGATAATTGGTCAGAGTGATTGCCATTATATCACAGTGCAACTGCCGTAAAGCCAGAGAGCTAACTGCCCATCACCATCTTGCTCTCATAGAAATTAGAACGCACTGTTTATCAAAAGGTATGTTTCCATGTAAAAGCAGTAGAAAGAAAGAAGACCACCTGGGGAGATCAGCAAACAGAAGACTGAAGGTAGCGGAGAAGACAGAAATTGTGTGGACTTGATAATAAGTTAATGTAATGTTTGATAAGTGTATGATAGAAGCACATATTTATAGAATTGGGGGACAGACAAGAATTGCTTAAGAAGTGTGCTCAGTGTGTTAATAGTTTTGTTTAGTGCTCACTTTAGAGCGAGATAAACAAATAGTTATTTTTCTTTAAATAGAAGAAATTAGGAGTTCTCAACCATTCACTCACACTTTGAATAAAATATGAGTTGAGGCGAGCTTTTCTGCTGTTTTAGTTTTCATTAACAAAGGAGTTCCATCTCTGCATCATAAAAAGTGTACACAGTTTTTTTTCACAAATTCGTGTGAATCGATGCTCTTTGGGGTAGAACACAGAAACATTGAAAATGGGTACAAGAGTCGTCCAATTAGCCGTTCGATCCTGACCCACCATGCAATAGAATCATGGCTGATATACAAATTCACTAG
Organism: Chiloscyllium plagiosum; assembly: GCF_004010195.1. Lineage (NCBI taxonomy): Eukaryota > Metazoa > Chordata > Chondrichthyes > Orectolobiformes > Hemiscylliidae > Chiloscyllium > Chiloscyllium plagiosum. The sequence goes on along the minus strand of NC_057755.1, from coordinate 8,977,804 downwards.
CCCATTCCTGCCGTTTCTCCATACCTCTGTATCGCTTTAGACACAGGGCCACATCCAGCTCCCTCTAGAATATATCCAGTGAACTGTCCACAGCAGCTTCCTGTGGGAGAAAATTCCGTAGGTTCACAACTCCCTGAGTGAAGAACTTCAAATTCATCTCATTCCTAAATGGCTTACTATTTATTCTTATACTGTGAATATCTCTGTAATACAGGATAATCAAAATAAAACACCATTTCACGGATGTGCAGCTGAGGGAATAGAAGACGCATGTTCATAGTGTGTAATGTTCAAGGATATGTTCATACTCATATTAAGAAAATGAGTACACACAAAAGGAAAAGGAATTTAGAACAACGTAACTATTGGGAAACAACCAAATAATGAATACAGTACCTTTTCCTAACTAGTTGTTTCAATACAGTAACATTCCATAAGTAGACCAAATAAAAAGGCATACTCAGACACAGTTTCTTATATACAGTTCTCTAATGCAGCAAGATAAAGCAGCCGGAAAGTTTTCACAGATATTAGCAGCTGGAATCATTCACTCAAGCTTCCAACTCTTCTGAGACCCCACACAGCTTCTGATTTACTGAAAACACCAAAACCCCAGATCTCTGGATCAGTGAGAGCTGGACACTCCCAGATTCAGACTGCTCCCTTTGATCCAACTGGAAAGCAATACCCCAAAAGCATCACAAGTTGATTTCTGAATTGGTCTTCAAGTAGCCAGACGGGCAGCGCTATCCTACACCCAACGCACAAACAAAAAAATAACCAAGAGACAATAACCTTTTGAAGTGAGAGTATTGTCACACCGTGTGATCTGAAACCCAACAAGTTACAATCTCTGGTGACAGTGATATTGTGGAATGTGGAAACAGTTTAAGCAAGCTTTTTTTTTATGTTTTCCATTTATTCCTTAATGTGTTTGTCCGGATGTTTTGGTGTCAGAATACAGGTTATAATTAGAGAGGATTGGGGTTAAAACCGAGGTATTATTTAGATTATTTTGCTGCTTAAAACTGCTCTGCTGGTTTAAGGCATGTTTACTAAATTGTTTAGTCTTTTGTTTGAGCAAAAGGCCTGGTGTTTCTTATTGGATTAATCATAAAAGTCGAACACTGGCGATTCGAAAAGACTATTCAGGGACCGTTGAGGTCAATTTTGAGGATCATTAAGCATCTTCATTTTACTGTGTTGTAAATGCAAGAATAGGAAATCTGATTTGATTTGGCTGTCACTCTTTGTATCTGCATAAATGTGATCCATTTTCAGGACAGCTTCTATCACACATTTTGAGTTAATTGCCATGATGTGGAGGTACTGCTGTTGGACTGGAGGGGGCAAACCAAGTGGTCCCACATGTTATGGATCAGGCCGGACCCCATCAGAACACTGGAACAAATTAGCCCAGACTCTAACTTTCCTCATTGTTTTATGCAGATGTATTGTGAATATTACAGAGGAGATGCAGCTGATCAAACCACTTACTTTTAAACAAAGCAGAATTTATTTACAAGAGTTCTGCTCTTCTTGCTTTTGGAAGGATGTTGTGAAACTTGAACATGTTCAGAAAACATGAAAAGGATGTTGACCAGTTTGGAGTCTTTGAGATATAAGTAGAGGCTGAATAGGCTGGGGCTGTATACCCCGGAGCGTCAGAGGCTGAGGGGTGACGTGTCGAGCTTTATAAAATCCCGAAGGCCATGGATAGAGTAAAATGACAGGATATAGGTTTAAGGTCAGACGGACAAGATTTTAAAAAGACCAAATATGCAACATTTATCACGTAGATGCTGCGTGGAATGAGCCGCCAGAGGCATTGATGAAGGCTGGTAAAATTACAAAATTTAAATCCAACTGGGTGGATATATGAATAGGAAGGGTTTACAGGGATATGGGCCAAATGCTGGCATTTGGAATTCAATTTATTGAGGGTACTGGGTCAGACTGGACGTATTGACCAAACGGTCTGTGTCCGTCCTGTAGCTCTCTGTGACTCTAATTACCGAATTAAATACAAACAGAAGAGAGCAGAATACTGACTAACGTCACCAAACCCAACACAGCATCCCAATGTAATGATGTTGTCACCAATACTTGCAACAGTCCCTAAAACACCCCTTGACATAAAAATTAAAGTCAAACACAGGGTCTTACAGGAGAGATGTCAGAGAGAGAAGAGTCTCAGCATGGATGTGCTTCTTTGGGTTCAGCAGCTTTTAGAAGAGCCTGATGCTTTCAGTGAACAGCCAGACCAAACCAAACCAGAGAAATGTTGAGCTGGGATAACTGGACATTTTGCTTTCATTGTACAAGAGTTTTTTAACATATAAACACTTGAAAGTCTTTTTCCTGAGGCAATATTTGTTTGCCGTAATCACACTGGCCCTATAACCCATCAAAGTACAGACTTTTCAGGACCTGTGTTTTCACAACCATCCGAAAAAACATACAACCAAACCTTGTCAAAGGAGCAGCATCATCACTCATATTCCAGTCCAACAGGTTTGTTTGAAATTCCAAAACTTCAGAGCGCGGCTACTTCATCAGGTCAAGTCAGCGTGCTGGAAACAAGTCAACTCAGTCCCTTCGTTCTCACCATACAGAGATTTATTTTCCCATAATGCACTTTCCAAACTCCATTTATTTAATCAATATTATCATTCTGAAGAATTCTGCATCGCAAATCTTTCAGTAGTTCACCACACTGTTTGTTGGCTTTTATTCCGAGAGATTCTGCTTATGCCTTCTATCCATTTGTCTTACAGCGAACCTGTTGACAATGGTCATTCTCTCTCGAGGAAACTGCGGCCTTTCCTCTTGTACCTCTGCCTACATGGTGGCCATGGCAACAGCAGCTTTTCTGGTCATGATCTTCAACGTAACTGCGTTTCGCATTTTCAGTTACCACTTTGCACATTCGTTTTTGTCCTACACTGGAGTTTGCAAGTTTATGATCTACATGAGCTCAGTCACACTGTTAATGGTGGTATGGTTCACAGTCTTGTTCACATTTGATCGATACGTAGCGATATGTTGCGAGAGGCTGAAAACAAAGTATTGCAGAGTTAGAATAGCAGCTGCAGTGATAGTGATCACCACTGCCCTGGTTTCCCTGGAGAACATACCCTTTTGGTTTGCATATGAACCTGAGCAAGCAATTGGTCATTTAAAGTGGGGCTGTCGCACTAAGTTGAACTTCTTCACTTCACCATGGGGTACAGCGTTCTCCTGGTTACAAAGTGTTTTAGTTCCTTGGCTTCCATTTTCTTTGCTACTCACATTTAACTGCTTGACCATCAGACGTATTGTCGTCGCCAATAGGTCTCGCAGAGCTGTCCGGGGAAGCAATAGTGAGAGTCAAAGAGACCCAGAGATGGAAGGTCGAAGAAGGTCCATTATTTTACTCTTCACGATATCGGGAAGTTTTATTCTTCTCTGGCTGACAGCAGCTGTGAGCTTCTTATCTTCGAGGATAACGAACGCTACACATTATCGAGGTGATCACACAGCTCCTGCCTACATTGCCACTGAAACTGGCTACATGCTCATGTATTTGAGTTCATGCAGTAACGTGTGCATTTATACAGCCACACAAAGGAAATTCAGGGAAGAACTGAAGAAGGTTTTGACATTCCCATTGTCCTTTATTCTGATGTTGTTCAGTCGAAAGAAAAAGTTATAAAATTTTAACACTGTCACACTCTCTTTTGCCTTCCTCGACCTCCAAAAGTTCTATAGTGGGGAAATAAGTCCCGCAAATCTTACTTTCTCTTAATGAAAACAGGATACTTGAAGAAAAAATGAAAACTGTTGGGTTATATGATATTTTGGAAGTTACTCGCATCAATGAAAGAAAACAAGTGAAATTTGTTACAGTGTGTGAGCACCTTTCAAATTATCTTGACATGAAGAAGGAGGATTCTAGTCTAATAAACGCAGACCTTCTGATCTCACATCAATTCATTTCTCTTTCCAGCTGAGATCACGAAGAACGCCTTGCCATCTCAAACCTGCCCCCTATCTGCAGCACAGTGAATCTCAAAGTCATCTCAACCAATGTGGGTGGAGCTGATTGACCTCTGGGACGATGGTGCATTTAGGATTAAAGGGATTTTTGTGGATGAGTGCATGGGGCTGGGACTGATGCAGTTGGATTTTCTTCCGTGGGACAGGGAATAATACAGATAAAAATTATTTTTTTTATTTCAAAAATATACTTTATTCATAAATACTTTGATGAATTATACAACTGGACATGCCATGCATATGTAAACATTCCATTTCTTTGCATACCAAAACAGAGTAAACATTCCTATTTACAGGTCGGTACATTACATTTTGAGCTGACGTGCCAGCGGAGCCCAAATGACTACGTGGGCCCTCTGTTCTTCTTAGGCAGGCAGATATTACACAGTGGTCTTTCCCCACTGTGCCTTGGCAGCAGCTTCCCCAAGCTTCAGCGCGTCCCTCAACACATAGTCCTGGACCATGGAATGTGCCAGTCTGCAACACTCAGTCGGGGTCAACTCCTTCAGCTGGAGGATCAGCAGGTTTCGGACCGCCCAGAGAGCGTCCTTCATCGAATTGATAATCCTCCAGGCACAGTTGATGTGCGTCCCGGGGAACAGACCGTAGAGCACGGAGTCCCGCATCACGGCGCTGCTCGGGATGAACCTCGACAAACACCACTGCATTCCTCTCCAGACTTCCTCTGCATAGGCACACCCCCCCCCCCCCGCAGCCGCTTCGACGGCAGCGTGTGGTGCAGCAGAGAGTCCGGGCGTGCATACAGGATCTCACAGGCAGAGCCCTTCTCACCACCAGCCAAGCCATGCCTTGGTGCTTGTTGGAGAGTTCTGGCGATGAGGCATTCTGCCAAATGGCTTAGACAGTCTGCTCAGGGAACCGCTCGACAGAATCCGCCCTCTCTTTTTTCCCGAAGCGTCTCGTGGACACTACATGCTGACCACTTCCTGATGGACTTGTGGTAAAATGTGTTTTTCTTGATAAATTTCTCCACGAAGGACAGGTGATACGGAACGGTCCAACTACTCGGAGCGTTCCGCGGCAGCGAGGCCAGGCCCATCCTTTGCAACACCGGGGACAGGTAGAACCTCAGTACGTAGTGACACTTGGTGTTTGCGTACCGGGGATCCACGCACAGCTTGATGCAGCCACACACAAAGGTGGCCATCAGGGTGAGGGTTGCATTGGGTGTGTTTTTTCCCCCATTGCACCGGTCTTTGTACATTACATCTCTTCGGACCCGGTCCATCTTTGATCTCCACATGAAGTGGAAGATGGCCCGGATGACTGCGGCGGCACAGGTTCTGGGGATAGGCCAGACCTGTGCCACGTATAACAATACTGAGAGTACCTCACACCTGATGACCAGGTTTTTTCCAGCGATGGAGAGCGACCGTTGCTCCCATCTGTCTAGTTTCTGTCTCATCTTCCTGATCCGCTCCTCCCAGGTAAAATACAGATAAAAATGATTACTCCAGCTGATTGAATCTGAAATTTAATAATTGCAGGAGCAGTGGTTCCAGCAGCAAGTTATGCCCGGGAGGTGCACCTTCATGTCAACGTGATTTGAATGTTGCCCACACACTGGAACATTCGCAGTATGGGTTGTGAATCGTTACACAAACAGGCGTTGGATCTATTTAGTAACATTTGTCATAATGTACACTATCAGCTTTCACCTGTTTGGGTAAGTTAAGAATGCTCCACCTGCCACACCAAAAGTGAATCATGAGCTGTGTAAATGTGAGTGATGCGATGACCCATTGTTCCTCATATGCCATGGTTCCTGTCATATAGTACCGCCCTTCAGGGTTCAGAATGGTCAGTGCATTGGTGGCATGAAAATGGTCTGAGTTTGTAAAAAAGAGGCCATCATATCAAAGTTAGAGGCTATTTTTAATTGAACAGCTCTGAATGGACAATCCTGAGTATGCCATGCATGAAATTAACTTCCAATTTAAGATTCTCAGGAGAACTGTCAATGTGACCAATTGTTATTGCTGGAAGCTTTGGAAACATGGACATCCTTTTTGCAAAAGCATTGGAGATGTCCGAACTCTGTATTATTGTGATATCAGTAAAATAATGTGTGACAGTAGATTGTATTGGGATTCTCCATGACAATGCATGGAACATGCTGATCGCACTTCTCAATTGGTCAACCACACTTTCCCATGTTGTCAGCTAAATAACCAGTAGTTCTGCTGTTAAACTATTCATCCAGGCATCCAGGAACTATTCTGTCCACTTGAACTAAAATCACACCACGGCAAATGATGGAATATGAATTCAGTGACAATCTGGATTTATGATGCAGCAGGTCAAAGCCCTCTGTTATTTAAAAACAATCACCCAGAAAAGCTTGCTTCATCTCGTAACCAGTTACAATGCGATTGAGTGACGGAGGGCTGCTGGTTTGGGTGGCACGGTGGCTCATTGGTTACCCCTGCTGCCTCACAGAACTAGGGTCCCAGGTTCAATTCCAGCCTCGGGTGACTGTCTGTGTGTGGAGTTTGCACATTCTCCCCGTGTCTGTGTGGGATGCTCCGGTTTCCTCCCACAGTCCAAAGACGTGCAGGACAGGTAAATTGGCCGTGCTAAATGGTCCATAGTGTTAGGTGCATTAGTCAAAGGGAAATGGGTCTGGGTGGGTTACTCTTCAAAGGGTTGATGTGGACTGGTTGGGCCGAAGGGCCAGTTTCCACGCTGTAGGGAATCTAATCTAAAAAAAGATTCCCACTACTTAAAGAAAAAATAATTTATTTTCCTTTCTCTAATATTAAATACTGAACAGTATGTATGAAAAAATCCGAACTCCTTTGTTCTTAACTACTTACTATCTGACCCCAACTGTATAAAACAATTGCTGTTCAATAATACACTTATTAAACATTACACTCGCTTAATGTCAAGTCCACACAATCTCTCTCTCTCCCCCCTGTCTTCAATGTTCCAGCTGCTGATCTCCCTTCGTTGTGATATTTCTTTGTACTGCTAGTACGTTTAACGTGAAAATGTACCTTGGATAAGGAGTATTTTCTAATTTCTTTGAGAACAATTTGTTAGATGGGCAGTTAGCTCTCCGCTCTACAGCAGTTGCTTGGCTGATTTGTGGCCTCAGCAGTGCCCACATCCTACAAACAAATTTTAAAAAGGACAAAATTATTTACTGGTAGTGTGCAATAGATGTAAAAGGTATACCAGTGCAGTTTGATGAGGATCAAATTGGATCAGGTTGCATATGCTGAAACCTCTGGGTAAATTGATGTCCAGCAATGAGTAATGTTCCTTTCCAATTTTACTGATAAAGTAGTTACAATGTTTAACAGAATGTGGAGCTATCCGTACAAAGGAAATGAATGGGACAAATTGGGTTAGTCCCTCACACAGATGCAATTAGCAGCATCACCTCATTCTGTTCAATTTTGTTAGAAAGGACAGCCATGGCGATGCTGCTCAGAATGACATTGTGGCAGAATGGAAGCAAGAAGGTGTTGAGTATCCAGTCTGTTTCCTCAAGCTTTATGTGTGTCATGTACACCTCAGTTACACGTCCTCTCAATCTTCCCAAATCCTTAAAGCGCCTGCCTAAACTGCTCAATCTCACTTCACAGGACAAACTCCTGATCACTGCAATCAATCCGGTAACCCTGCTCTGACCTGCACTCAAGTCTAATTCCATCCCAGCCATACACACTGCCAGAAATGGCTGTGCTGGCCAGATTATTGAGTATATGTAAAGCAGACATGGATACGTTCTTGACATTGTCAAGCAGAAAGAAAAGTTTATGGCGGGGGGGGCGGGGAGTGGGGAAATGGGATTGAGAAACCTTTCAGCCAGCATAGAATGATGGAGCAGACTCGATGGGCCAAATGGCCTCATTTCGGCTCCTATGTCTCAAGGTCTTCTTGTTTTATGCTTAATGTTATCACTAAGCATTTTCTGCAGTTAGCTTTATTTGGGTTGAAACACAGATCAAGTCAAAATTGGGCGCATAAAGAATGTTTCAGTAAATTAACGTCCAGTTGAAAATCTCCTCCCATTAATCTGTAACTATATCCAAATGCTGTATCCAAATGATGTAATTGCTACTTTACGGCTCTTTTCTCCTTCTCATTACAGTATGCGCCATCAAGATGTAAAATGTTGGGAAAATGAGTGTCGTTTCTTGTCTTAAATGCAAACATTGAATGTAATTTTGTTCTGATCTCTTGTCAAGTTGCAATCCCCTTGATCCTAATCTGCCCTCTAGTGGGTTCAGAGCATATTACTTCAGAATTCTTCCTGGCAGTTAATTGAAATTTCTGTTTAAATAAAGACTCTTTCTGCTTCCAATTGATGATGGAAATAAGAGTACTAATTCCAACCTCTTGCATAATGTGATAATCAGTCCTATTTTCTTCCCTTGCTCATTGACAAATTTCAGTACTGCAACAGGAAATCTGTACACCACAATCATTATATTTCACATTTCTTTCTTTCTTCTGAACCAGGGTAAGTGTTAATTGCATCCCAGTAACTTTATCCTCTCTTAGTTCCCCAGCGTGCCTACTTGTCCCCCTGAGAAGGTGATGTCGAGCTGACTTCTTGAATTGCTGTTGTCCATGTACAACTGGTCGACACACAATGCCCTTCGGTCAAATTCCTGGAATTCACTCCCTGACAAACCTAAGGCCACGGGGGGTATATTTCCAAGTCAGAATCGTCACCAGCTTGGAGGACAACTTGCAGAGGTTGGCATTCCCATGTATCTGCAGCCCTTGTCCTTCTAGATGTTGGTTGTTATGGGTTTGCCAGGTGTCTGAAGAACCCTCAGTGCATGCTGTAGACAGTATACACTGCAGCGAATGGGAAAGTGAATCAAACCACATCCTTCGCTATCTGTTCATAATAGATAAAGTGCACACAGCACTCAGCGACAACATCCTGCCTTATAATTTCTTGAGTCGATACAATTTCTTCCTGTGTTTTAACATCCTCCTCTGCTTTAGGTCTACCATCGTCTTAACATGTTTCGGTCAGACCTTTTTCCCTCTTAATGTGACCTCCAATCATGTTCTTGACCATTTTTGTTAGTGAATCAAGCAGCATTCACATGGAGAACTATTGTTGCATTAAAGTAATGCCACTTAAAGGCATTGTTTTCTAAACCTGTAACTTTATCAAATTGCATTTTGGTTCAGATTTCCACTTTAGTGATCATTGTGACTTCCCATCACTTGAGATTCGTTATGATATAAAATAGTGGGAATTGTTACCCTTCTCCTTTTCAAAGAACGCATTAATGGCATCAGTAAAGTGAAGCACTGGAAAAGGCACAGCAGGTCAGGTAGCATCTGAGGAACATGAGAGTCGACATTTCTTGCATAATCCTTCATTCCGATCTTCACAAGACTGAAGTCTTCCTTGATCTTTTGTTATATGTGTTGAGTTAAACTGATGTCTGCTGAATATATGCTTTTCACAAGCTTTAATTTTACCGAAATTCAATTTGGTTTGTTTCACATTATTATCTTAAAGATCTTTAAATATTCTCGCCACTTTCGTCTTTATCAAAATATGACAACTTCTTCTTTCAAAGCAGCCATTAAATCCAATGATACGATGACCTTTGCCAGAGTGAAATCTGCTCAGTCTTTCATTATGAAGTAACCTGTTTGACTGCTCCACGTAAAGTTCAAATAGTCTGCCCTGTAGTGGATGGAGAGCACATTGTGTCAGAAAGTTTACTGACGTTCAATTAAAACAAAAAAATTGTGATTTCTTTGTGGTACATTCTGTTATTTCGAAACTGCAGTCCCTGTTCCCAGTCCAAATAAACTCAAAATAACTGAATGGAAAGAGAAACTGATATGTGCACGTGAGATTGTTCTCTCTTTCTAAGTCTGGGTTAAATTTTAGCTTATTTATATAAACTTGAAAAAACATATGGCTTATTTTCATTGTAATTCTGTGACAATCTGTCTGCAATAAAGCGAAATTCCTAAACAAACTGTCGCATTGATTCTGAGGTCTGATCCTGGATTATAACACTGACCGGGTGGTCGGGATATTTGGCATTTGGCATTTGGAAGTTGCTCATTGGAGTGAGAAGTGGGGGCAAATGGCAAGATGCCAACTAGTGGGTACTGCAAGTTGAGGGGCAGAAAAATCAGGGGAGGGGCAAATAATGTTCGTGTGGAGGGCGCAGGGAGTACTGGCACACTGGAAGTATTTGCTGTCTAGTGAGGGGGGAGGGGTTCCCACAAGCACATGTACCTCATTCTCCCCCTGCTGATGGGGGGGGGTGTCACTGTAGGACAGGAAGGAGACAAAGAGGTGGACGTTTCACAAGCAGAAAGGACACTGCATGGGGAGAGAGGAACAATTCACTGGGCATGGTGTTAGGATAGTGGGTGAGACACAGAGAGGAAGACAGGGAGACACATACAGTGAGGAAGACAGAGTGGGAAAAGGGAAGAAACAGAGAGAGAGAGAGACTGAAGACAGAGACAACGGGGAAGACAGAGAGTCAAAGGGGAAGAGCGAGAGAGTGGGGGAAGACAGAGAGAAGGAAGCCAGAGAGAGAAGAGGGAAGACAGAGTGAAACACACACATAGAGAGAGGGGAAGACAGAAAGAGTGAGAGAGCGAGACCAAGACAGAAGGGGAAGAGAGAGAAGCAGAAGAAGTCTGTGTGAGAGAGAGAGGGGGGGGGGGGTGGAGAGGAGGTCAGAGAGAGAGGGAGAGAAAGATACAACGGGGAATTCACACACACAGATAGAGTGAGAGAAGGGAAGAGAGAGAGAGGATGACAGAGAGAGATGAAGTCCTTCATCAAGGTCAGGACAGTATGTCAGCAATTGCGTTGTATCCTCCTGTCACGTGTATAATTTTCTATCTGAATGGCCAAAATGATAACGACCAGCGAAACAATGTGGAAATTCATCTCTGAATTAATGTAAAAGGATATACAATCGTCTCAGATGTATTACTGGCAATATAAATGTTGAAACGTTGCAACACCAACAACAAACTCAAAGTCTCCTTCTTAATTTTAGAATGGTTCTTCTGAAAATTAATTCAATTTTCTGAGAAAAAGTCTCCAAGGATGTTTCAATCATCTCGCCATGTTCATGTGACACTGACATCACTACAGATCACCCTCCCATCGGAAGGACGTTGTGAAACTTGAAAGGGTTCAGAAAAGATTTGCAGGGATGTTGCCAGGTTTGGAGGAGTTTTCACTAAAGACAGACGCTGAATAGGCTGGGACTATTTTCCCTGGAGCATCTGAGGCTGAGGGCTGACATTCTGGAGGTTTGTAAAATGAGAAGGCGAATCGATCAGATAAGATACCGCACAGAGAACTCCACTCTCTGCAACTTACTTCGGTTATATTGTCTTTATAAGATATATCTACATCATGCGCAATCAGCCAATATTTTGCCAGATGATTCTCACATAACTCACCATGCGATTATCACCACTCTTTCAGGTCGTCCCGATTTTCCTCTGCAACGTAACACAATAATTCACTCCAATATTTCAGAATATCCTCATCATCCAATTAAATTTGAGGAGTGCCAATTTCAGAATCTCCTTAACTTGCTTCCACATTCCCTGTTGTATCCAGGAACACATTCTCCTTTTGCTTCCCTTCACATTCACAATATCAGTTGAGCAGATTTGCACAGCCTGGTCTCTGAGATGTACTTCTATTTGGCATCCCTTACATTAATTCAGGTCACTCACTTTCCTTTTGATTTGAAAGCACTTACCTAAAGGTGCCTTCAAAGTTTCACCTACCACTGAGATAACACTAACCCTTTACCTCCACAGGTAAAGCTGTGAATTATTGATTTCTTGTCTACATGCTCTTCCATCACATGGTGTGTTAATGTCTAAATGCAGTCGAGTCAACTCCCCCGCTCTCATTAATTTTTCCCTAAAATTTGACACACAGTCTAAATATGTGGCCTCCGAATTCTGACTTATCAAAATCGCATTAATTAATTTCCTGGACTTCTCAACTCATACCCAGGAAATAATTCAAATGGACTGCATTTAGTTAATTCATTCGGTGCATCCCTGATCGCAAAAAGTACAAATGAAATTCCTTTACCACAATCCTCACAATATTGTTAACCAGAAGCCCATAACATGGTATTTAATATTTGCTGCCATTATTCAATTACCCCCTGAGATTCTGAATGGTATGCTGTCTATTTGTATTATTTTATTCTGAAACTGTCCTCAACTTTGAATAACATTGATATAAAACTTGATCCTTGATCCTACTGTATCTCTGCATGTAGACGGTATCTGGAAAAACAATCAAGTAACTTTTCCACAATTCTTTTGACTGAAGTGTTACGTAATGGAATTGCCTCTGGAACTCTAGTAGTCACATCCATGAGGGTCAACAAATACAGATTCTCAAGTTTTCTTTGAGGTGTGCATCCTCTGTGATTACAAATGTTGAAACGTTTCCTGAAATGTACGAATGAATATTAAGAGTGTTGGGTTTAATAATGATTGCAATTTTCCAATTATCTGATATGTATGAAATGACCTTCAAAATTCAACCACATCCATATGTAGTTCAGACCAACAAATTTATGGGGGGCCTTTTTGGCTTCAGATTTTGTTTTTCGCAAAAGATCCCTCACCATTATTTCATGGTCCAACCGCAACATCTCCTTTCTATAATCCACCGGTAATCCCACTTCATGAACTTCCACCAATTTTTCAGCTGTCTGAATATGAGGTGGTCTCCACTTCCTCAGTAATATGTCATTTTAACCTAGTGACATCCTGGATATTTTCAGATTCTTCTGTGAAAAATTGTTTGTTACAGTTGCGTCATTTTCTTCATCTTTCTGTTAGAATTTATTTAATTTCCCTGAACTAAAAACATCCACTTTTTCCACCTTAGTTTATTATTTTTTGTTCTCAACCATTTAGAGTTAACCAGACATAGAGATGTACAGCACGGAAACAGACCCTATAGGCCAACTCCTCCATGCCGACCAGATATCCTAACTTAACGTGGTCCCATTTGCCATCACTTGGCCTATATCCATCTCTGCAGAAGTGCGTACTGCAGATGCTGGAGATTAGGATCAAGATTAGAGTGGTGCTGGAAAAGCACAAGTCAGGCAGTATCCGATGTGCAGGAAAATCAATGTTTCGGGCAAAAATCCTCCAAAGGATGCTTCATGATGAAGGATTTTGCTTGAAACGTCGATTTTCCTGCTCCACGGAAACTCCCTGACTTGTTGTGCTTTTCCAGCAACACTGTCATCTTGACCCATATCCCTCCAAACCCTTCCTATTCATATACCCATCCAGATGCATTTTAAATGCTGTAATTGTACCAGCCTCCACCACTTCCTCTGGCAGCTCATTCCAGATACGCACGAACATCTGTATGAACAGGGAGCCACTCAGGTGCCTTTTGTATCTTTCCCCTCTCACTCTAAACCTTTGCCCTCTAGTTCTGAACCCCACTCCCCCACACACCACCCCAGGGAAAAGACTTTGTCTATTTTTTCTACCCATGCCCCTCATGATTTTGTAAACCTCGATAAGGTCACGCCTCAGCCTCCGAAGCTCCAGGGAAAATAGCCCCAGCCTATTCAGCCTCTCCCTGATGCTCAAATCCTTCAACCCTGGCTACATCCTTGTAAATCTTTCCTGAACGCTGTCAAGATTCACAACATCCTTCCACTGGGATGGAGCCCAGAATTGCACACCATATTACAAAAGTGGCCGAACCAGCGTCCTGTCCAGCCACAACATGACAGCCACAACTCCTGTACTTGATGCTGTGAACAATAAAGGAGAAAGTGAGGACTGCAGATGCTGGGGATCAGAGCTGAAAATGTGTTGCTGGAAAAGCACAGCAGGTCAGGCAGCATCCAGGGAACAGGAGAATCGACGTTTCGATGCTCATGCCCGAAACGTCGATTCTCCTGCTCCTTGGATGCTGCCTGACCTGTCTAAGCTTTTCCAGCAAAACATTTTCAGCTGTGAAAAATAAAGGAAAGCACACAAAATGCCTTCTTCGGTATCCTTTATAACTGCGATATGTGATCAAATGTAGCTTCTGAAAATTGAATTTCAACATTTGTATCTTTGTTCTTTGATTTCTCTTCCTGTCTCAGCCTATGACTTTGTGACCTTGCTCCCACTCAGTCAGGAACAATCCGGGGATTTCCTTCCAGTAACACGTCAGTTATCTGATTCTCCCCGGGTTTCCCAAGTACCGTCGGCAGCATTATCAGCTGTGATCCAGCTACATTATTATAAAGGATAATCTCTATTTCTGAAACTGAGAATTTCTCTATTTCACCGACCACCACTGCAACACTTTTCACTAAACAATCCAACCTCACTTTAATTCATTGGACACTGCTTGTCCCACTCTAAATTACACATATTATCACGGTTTCAACAATACTCCTTCTGAATTATATATCTCTGCATCAGTCACCACCAACGATTGACTTGATCCCATATCTCTTATAATTATCATGTCTTTACCTGAACCTTCTGGCATATACGAGTGAGCCATGCCCTCGACAAAAAAGTTGTTTAAGGTGATGTGGATCTTCCTTCTCCACCAATCCTGAGTACCTTGTGGATTGGTTTGGAACTTTTTAGCTTCCACTGTGCTTTCCTTCAACACTTCAATAAAACCCATTGGTTTATCCTGTTTTCCGACATCTGTCATCCCAGTGCTTTTCTTAAACCAGCAACACTGCGACTGCATATGGTCTACTTTACTGCAGTGAAAAGATCTGAGCTTGATCAGTTCTCTTTCCCCTTCAAGAGTATCCCTTTTACCCTGTGTCAAGCTGTCTCATTTTCCCTCACCACCTTAGAATTTCTTCTTCCTTCAATTTCTCTACCTTGTCGCTTTAAGTTGTTTTGGATGCTAAAATTTGATTTATGAATCAACTCAAGATCATCTGCCTTTTCCACCAGTACACCTGCAATCTTAATTCTCTGCTCTTCCACTTGAGTTCTCACTACTTCAGGAAGTGAATTTTTGAACGCTAAGAGTCATAGTCACAGAGGCACAGAGATGTACAGCACAGAAATTGACGCATTGGTCCAACTGCTCCATGCCGATCAGTTATCCGGAAATCATCTAGCCCCATTTTCCTGCACGTCGCCCATATCCCTCTAAACCCTTTATATTCATAAAAGCATCTACATGTCTTTCATATGTTGCAATTATACCAGCCTCCACCACTCCCTCTGGCAGCTCATTCCATAAAACGCTTCATACTCTGTGTGAAAAAGCTGCCCCTTACGTCTCTTTCATATTTGTCCCCTCTCACCCTAAACCTATGCCCTCTAGCTCTGGACTCCCTTACTCCACGGAAAGGCATATCCACACCCCTCATGATTTTTTTAAACCTATACACGGTCACCCCTCAGCCTCCAACACGACAGGAAATATATCCCAGCCTATT
Source organism: Chiloscyllium plagiosum (assembly GCF_004010195.1). Taxonomy (NCBI): domain Eukaryota; kingdom Metazoa; phylum Chordata; class Chondrichthyes; order Orectolobiformes; family Hemiscylliidae; genus Chiloscyllium; species Chiloscyllium plagiosum. The sequence continues at coordinate 8,962,301 of NC_057755.1, read as the reverse complement.
CAACCTCTCTCTATAGCTCAGATCGTCCAACCCTGGCAGCATCCTTGTAAATATTTACTGAACACTTTCAAGTTTCACAATCTCCTTCCTATAGCAGGGAGAACAGAATTGCACACAATATTCCCAAAGTGGCCTCACCAATGACCTGGACAGCTGCAGTGTAACCTATCAAATCCTGTATTCAATGCTCTCACCAATAAATCTTCCAAACTAATCGTCGCCCTGACGGGGACAGAAGTCTGATCTATTTTGAATGCCCTTATCCACGTATCAAACACACTCTGTTTCTTCCTTTCAAACTTCATGGGTATTTGACCAACTTCTGTTTTTAGAATCCGGAGCTGTTTTCTCCCGAATTCAAGTGCAAACTCATATGCACTTAACACGGCTTCTTTCACCTCCTCATCTGCCCAGATACAACCTCCAGTCGTGAATCAAATGCATTGTTCGCTCTACCAAGCGACATGGTTTGGATTAACCATGCCCACTTGGACAGTGGCCATTTGATTTATTCAGTCACTTTCTCAAGTGAAATGAAAAGGCTTCTGCATATTTCTTGTCAAACTTTCGCAATGCTTGGACATTAAGACTGATCCCCACCAGATCTTATGCCACGATGTGACTGAACACTTTAATTGTCCTGTTCCCTACTCCGACTTTGTATTCGCCATTTCGAGTCGACTTTGAATTTTCATTTCCAAGCTCTGACGCCAAAACTCTCATTTCTCCCTTTTTCTTTGCTGGGTTTTTATTTTTCTTTTCCATAATTAAAAGCGTTTTTCAATTCATGCTCCAGATACTTCCTCTGAAATTGAATTTTTGCCATTTCCAACCCAATTGGCTGTGTGGACTTGGCACATTCTCCTTGTGTCTGGGTAGTTTTTTTTTTCTGGGTGCTCCGGTTTAGGGTGAATTTGACATGCTAAATTCTCCAAAATGCCGAGGGATGTGCAGGTTAGGTGCATTCGTCAGGGGTAAATGTAAAATAATAAGGGAGATGAATGGGTCTGGGTGGGTTTCTGTTGGCAGGGTCGGTGTGGACTTGTTGGGCCAAAGGGCCTGTTTCTACACTGTTAGATCTCTCTGATGATTCTATGATCATTCCGATAGCATTCCCAGGAATCGTAAATGTCAAGCTATTGCTGCAACTACCTCTGCTCTATTTGCACGGATAAAGGGGAATCCAGTTCCACCTGGTCTGCCAATTTCAAAAGCTTTGCCTTTCCCACTTTGTGTAAAACTCCCGAAATGACCTCCTCCTACCCAGGACACTGTTGGTGACTGGAATAGTCTTGGCGATACAAGGCACACCCTGTTAAAACCAAGCAAATTCAACTCCCAGAAAGAGAGCCCCCAACATTTATCACTCGATGCCAGTGAGTCCGATAATTTGAATTAGAGATTTTGATTCCAACAAGAGCCCAGAATGTGTTATGTCACAGACCAAACCAAGTATGGGATTGTGTGATTTGTCTGCACGGGTACTGGCCAGATTCTATGCAATTCCAAGTATGTTTCGAATCGGGGATAAGGTAAGTAGCCTTCACTTTAACCAAAAGCAGCGTCAAAGCACTGGCTAACCTGTTACCAATCATCAGACGAGACATCACAGCTCTGCTGTCGGTGTGCTGGAGAGATGTGGGAGGCTAGTATTCTTTAACCTGCAAGTGCAGAAAATGCTTCTGACACATAACATTGGAAGCCGATTGGCAGCACAGTAGGGGACTATTCCTGTCTTCAATTTCCCTTCAGAAACTCACAGTTTACATATCGTGTCTTCAAATCAATCATGAAAAAGGCACAGGCGTGTGTGCAAACTGCTAATGATCTCTTTAAAAACATCAGGGCAACTTTGGAAATCATTCCAAAAAATCAATGCTTAACAATGTAGTTTTTTTTTAAACTGGCGAAAAGTCATTCTGAAGTCACAGAGTGTAAATCACACAAAAGAAGATGACTCAGTAATATCCATCTATTTCTGTTAGGAGCAGCAGGCATCACTGCAGTCTCATTGGAGGTTACTTTGTGGAAGTGCCTCAGGAAATAATGGTTCCGGGCCACCGATTGTAACAAGGCCCTGGTGTGTTTGGAGAAAGGTGGACTGAAAATCCTTGCAGCATCGCAGTGTTTTTCACCCAAGTGTAGGTTTCTCCTTGTGTAACCACGTATCTCCATTTTCGGACGTTAACCCATAGAGAACACGGAAATCTACCATGACGTTTGCAGATTCAAACCTGGAAAGGATGGGTATCTGAACAGGAAATGGAAGTGTGTATGATTGAGAGAGAGAGAGCATGTGTGTGAGAGGGAGGCAGAGAAATTGTGTGTGTGTGTTTGTGTGTGTGTAAGAGAGAGAGAGACAGTGTATGGGTGAGAGAGTGTGTGTATGTGTGTGAGAGACATAAAGAGTATGTATTTGTGTGAGAGGGAGCGTGTATGATATAGTGTGTGTGTGCATATGTGCGTGTGAGAGAGCGAGAGTGTATGAGAGTGTGTGTGTGTATGTATGTGTGTGTGAGTACGAGCTGTAGTGGGGAAGGGACATATCATGCCTCTGTCACCAACTGCAGGGAGCTCATAAAAGTGAAGCTTATGTCTTGCCCACACATTTTCTCGGCGCTTTCTCTGCACCAGAACGTTTTGTGATTTTTTTTTTCAAACATTCTCTCTCATGCAGGCCTGGGCTATTGCAGATCTGCTATCTATGTTCAGTGATCACGTTCCATTCAAACAGAGCTAGCTTGACATTACTTCCCGTTTAGTTGTGTAGAAGGTACCCTGCCAATTTTGGTGGTTTCACTATCCACCCAACCCCCACCTACCCCCCTCCACCCCCCCCACCCCACCCCCCGCCCCAACATTCGACAGAAACATTTGTAAAGATTGATGGCCACAGTTTTGCGGGCAGGTTTTCCTTTACACCGAGATCTCTGGTCAGAGAGAAAAGGAGAGGGGACAAGGGTGGATGTAGGGAAAAGTTGCCTTGAACCATTTCATCCTGTTCAATCTTTGTCTCCAGAACGCTCCGGACTTTGTGAGCTGTTCAACGATTCCTCGCGCTCTGATGTTCGTTCTGAACCAACAAAAGGGGTACCTTGCTCAGGGCCGTTTAGATGTTACAAGATGCAACGTTTGCCTCATTAGCCCTTCCAACGGTTGCAGTCACATCTTTCAAGAAAGTCAGGAACTTTAATCAAGCGATGACTTTCCATAACGAAACTGAGCAGAACATGGTAAGGTTATCGGAATTACAATTTTGCCAGTTGTCCTATACAAACTTTGGAATCACATCAGATACTGCCAACACTTTGGTCGATACAGTTGAAGTGATGGTCAGCATTATTGTAAGTGCGTCATTGTTATGTCTCCCCCTAGCTATTTAATTATATCTCTGCTGACAACCTCCCTGTTGCACGTGATCAGTTAATCTCTCCTGAAAGATTAATAGTACAGATCATGTTTATCTTACGTTCCAGTAATCCCTTCTCTCTGGCGAATATCGAAGCAAGCACATGCAGGATTTATGGCTTTGTCCACGCCAAGGATCACACTGCATCAATCTTGTTCATCCCACTGGCCTCTTTGTCTTTCTTAATTTCGTTGCAGCAGCAATTCAAGAGCGTTCCATCTCTGAAGGCTACAAGAAATTGGAACAGCATTCGGCCTCTCAAGCGTGCTCCATCTTTCAATAGGATCTTAGCTGATTGAACACTCATCATGTCCACTTACCCGCCCTTTCCCCATATCCTGTGACTCCCCTCCTGATCAAGAATCTCTCAGTCTCAGCCTTCAATACAAGCAGGGACACTGCCCCCACAGCTCTCTGTGAAAAGGAGACACTAATCTATGTCAATAAATCCAAGCCATGCATCCTCTGCTCAGAACTTAGAATCCAAACAGTGTAGAAACAGGTCCTTCATCTAACAAGTCCGCACCAACCCTCTGAAGAGTATCCCATCCAGACCCATTCGCCTAAACCTATATTTACCTCTGACTAATGCACCTGACCTACACATCCCTGAACACAGTGAGCAATTTGGCACAGCCAATCCACCCTCACCTGCACACTTTGTCCAGTGGGCGGAAACCAACGCAGACCCGGGGAGAATATTCAAACTCCACACAGTCACCCGAGGAGCGGATTAAACCCGGATCCCTGGCGCTGTGAGGCAGCGATGAATGGGGCTGCGTGGTGTCTCAGTGGTTAGCACTGCTGCCTCCCAGTGCTAGGTACACGGATTCAATTCCACCCTTGGGTGACTGTCTGTGTGGAGCGTACACCTTCTCCCCGTGTCTGCGTGGGTTTCCTCCGGGTGCTCCGGTTTCCTCGCACAGTCCATAGATGTGCAGGTCAAGTGAATTGGCCATGCTAAATTGTCCATAGTGTTAGATGCATTCGTCAGGGGTAAATAAGCGGAATGAGTCTGGGTGAGTTACTCTTCGGAGGGTCAGTTTGGACTTGTTGGGCCGAATGGCCTGTTCCCATACTGTAGGGGATCTAATCTAATCACTGAGCCACCGGTGCCGCACTGACATCAAAAGATTCCAGTCACAATCAATGATCAATTGCTCTAATCAAGGAGAATGCTTAGGAAAAATCGAAGCTACATGTTAATCTCTGAATGAAGGAGACAAAAGGTGCTGTGAGATTTGTCATGTTTTCTAGAATTGAAAGGAAGCCAACATCATGACAGAGAACAACGACTTACTGCTGTTACTCTGGGTGTGTGCCAACCAACATTGGTTCCTGTGATATTGTTGCATTGGTTCGTTTTGGCGAAAGGTGTAACAGTTATTCAGCTGTGTCATCTCCTCATGGGCACATGAGTGAAATGGAGCGGCAAAAAATCTCTTCAATGAACGTTATTCTGATAATGTCGCATCACGTTTATTTTGCCCTCAACTAGGGACAGATTGCCCCATAAATAATGGCAATTGATTGCAGGCAGTTAAATTGAAAGTGATGCCATCAATCTGGATAAATTCCAGACACAAGTCTGAGAATGGTGCAGTCAATAATTGTGCAGATGAAGACAATTTTCTACCCGATTCTAGCAGCCTTTGGCATTCCTGGTAAGTCAATAACGTTCTGTTATTTCACACATTCACTTGTCTCATACTGTGGCGTCACTCTCACCTGTTTCACACAATGAATAAATTGTTATTGATCAGAAAGGGATGTCTGACTCCCTGCAACAGTTTGAGTGATAACTTTCGGGCAATGTGCTCAGTGAAGAGGTATATACGTCACATGGTAACATGGAAATTATGAATGGCACAGTGGCTCAGTGGTTAGCACTGCTGGCTCACAGCACCAGGTCACCTGTGTAGACATGTCGAAAGTGAGGACTGCAGATGCTGGAGATCAGAGTCAAGATTAGAGTGGTGCCATTGGAGGATGCTGCCTGACCTGCGGTGCTTTTCCAGCACCTTCTAAGCTGCGTGGACATGTTGGGCCAAATAGCCTGCTTCCATACTGTCGGGATTCTAATCAAAAATGGGGGCAGAAGGACGTGATTCTGAGCTTCAAATGGAAGTATATTCAGAAGTGTGAGCTTTCACCAAGTTTCCTGATCATAAATCAGTGACCTCCTATTTGCAGGGAGAGAAGATATTCAATAAAGCAACCAGAATATGCTCACTTATTGCAAAAGAAATTGGGTACAAAATAAGGAGGTGTTTCTGCAACTATACAAGGCATTAGAGAGTCTGCATATGGAGCACAACAAAAACGTTTCTATCGCTTTTGCTGAGGAGCGATGTCCTTGCTTTGAAGATAGATCAAAGGTGGTTCTCTCAACTGAATGCAGAGTTGATAGTTTTGTCAGTGGAGAGAGATTCACTGTTACTGACCTATACTCTCCGGACTTTGGAAGAATGAGGGGGGAAACTGGTAAAGGTACATCAGACATGAAAAGGAATCAGCAGAGTAGATGCAGAGTGGCTGTTGCATCGTGTGGGTCAATCTAGAATGAGAGGTCACCGTTTTGGAATGTAGGGGAGTAGATGTAAAATGGACAAGCGGAGGAATTAATTCTGAACCTGTGCAATTCATAACTACAGTGTGTGGTAGGTGCTGGGACAATGTGTAGTGCTAAAGAGGAGGAAGACGTTTGATGAATCATGTGTTGAAGGGATAGGGACAGTGGACAGTAAAGTGCGAATTGAGGTGATTCAAATTGTGGAACTGTCCAGAAGGGCTGACTGGCCTACTTCTTTTCGTTATATATATATATATATATATATATATATATACACACACACACATACATTTAATTATTTTCTGACCTCCTCAGTGGCTTCACTCCTGTTGAACATACCTCTAACTGAACACAATATTCCAGGTGAGGTGAAAGTAGTGCCTGATACACATTGAACATAATCTATTTGCAATTGCCCACTGTTCCTCCGGCAATGAACTGAGGATGTGTGGTGATTTACAAATCACTGTCTCAACCTATCCTGCCAATGATTTGGAGGCGCCCGTGTTGGACTATGATGGACAAAGTTAAAAATCCCTTAGTAAGAGGTTATAGTCCAACAGGTTTAATTGGGGGCATGAGCTGTTCCTTCACCAGCGCTCCGATAGCTAGTGCTTCTAAATAACCTGTTGGACTATAAACTGGTGTTGTGGGATTTTTAACATCATCCTGCCAATGTCAATGTCACATCCACCCAGCTCCCGCTTCAACAGAGTTCCTTGACAACAAATTGTTAAATCATTTACGATTTTGTGGTCATTCAGTCATTTCACCTTTTGACCGTTCTTCACCACCTGTTTTGATTTGAGAATTGTACGGAATAAATAAATGTGAGGTGCACAAGAGCTAGCTACATGAGGTTATCAACAGGGATAAAGCGATGGGTGTTGTCCATAACCAAGCAACATCCTGGTAAATCTCCTCTGGACCCTTTACAAAGCTTTCACATCCTTCCTGTAATGCGGTGACCAGAACTGTATGCAATCCTCCAAGTGCGGCCGCACCAGAGATTTGTACAGCTATGGCATGACTTCATGGTTCCGAAGTGCAATCTCTCCACCAATAAAAACCAACACACCGTATGCCTTCTTAACAACAAAATCAACGTGGGCAGCAACTTTCAAGGATCTATGTGCATGGACACTGACATCTGTCTGCTGATCTACACTACCAAGAATCTTACCATTAGCCCAGTACTCTTTACTCCTGTTGATCCTTCCAAAGTGAATCACCTCACACCTTTCTGCATTAATCTCCATTTGCCCCCTCTCAGCTCAGCTCTGTAGTTTATCTACGTCCCTCTATAATCTGCAACATCCCTCAGCACTATCCACAACTCCACCGAACCTGGTATCACCCGCAATTTTACTAAACCATCCTCCAAAAACCTTACCTCGGTCATTTACAAAATTGACAAACAGCAGTGGCTCCAAAACAGAATGTGTGGTACGCAACTAGTAACTGAACCCAAGGACGAACATTTCCCATCAACACTTTGTGGGCGGCACGGTGGCACAGTGGTTAGCACTGCTGCCTCACAGCGCCTGTAGACCCGGGTTCAATTCCCGCCTCAGGCGACTGACTGTGTGGAGTTTGCACGTTCTCCCCGTGTCTGCGTGGGTTTCCTCCGGGTGCTCCGGTTTCCTCCCACAGTCCAAAAGATGTGCAGGGTCAGGTGAATTGGCCATGCTAAATTGCCCGTAGTGTTAGGTAAAGGGTAAATGTAGGGGTATGGGTGGGTTTCGCTTCGGCGGGTCGGTGTGGACTTGTTGGGCCGAAGGGCCTGTTTCTACACTGTAATGTAATCTAATCTAATCTACTACCCTCTGCCATCTTTCAGCAAGCGAATCTCTGATCCAAACCACTAAATCACCCTCAATCCCATGCCACCGTATTTTCTGCAATCACCTACCATGGGGAACCTTTACAAACACTTTACTGAAATCTGTATACAGCACATCAACCGCTTCACCTTCTCTCACCTGTTTGGTCACCATTTCAAAGATCTCAATAAGGTTTAACTTATTCCTCTCGAAATGATTACAAATTCTATTGCTTATAACCTTTTCCAACACTTTACCCATAAATAAAGTAAGGTTCAAAGGTTTACAATTACCACGATTGTCTCTACCTCTCGAAAAAGGCGAGATTTGCTATCCTCCAGTATTCTGGCACTATTCCTGTCGACATTGACGACATAAAGATCAAAGGCAAAGACTGTGCAACTTCCTCGCTGGCTTCCCAGATAATCCTAGGATAAATCCCAACCCGTCCAGGGGACCTATCTATTTTCACACTTTCCAGATCCTCCTTGTGACCCTCAATCCCGTCGAGACTAGTAGCCTATATCTTGGTATTCCCCTTGAAACATTGTACTTTCCCAGTGTGAATACTGACAAATATATTCATTTTGTGTGTCCCCTTCTCCTCAGACAATTTCTCACTGCTGTCTGTGATTGGTCCTAATATTTCTCTCACTATTCTCTTATGTCTGATCTCCAAGAGAAAGCTTTTGGGTTTTGCTTGATCGGGTTTTCCTACCAACAACTTTATATGTCCCCACCTCGCTCTTGTTAGCCCTTTCTTTACGTCTTCCCTTGTTATTTGGTAACTCACAAGCGCCCTAACTGAGACTTTGCATCTCAATAGACAATAGACATTAGACAATAGAGCAGGAGTAGGCCATTCAGCCCTTCGAGCCTGCACCGCCATTTAATATAATCATGGCTGATCATTCCTAATCAGTATCCTGTTCCTGCCTTATCTCCATAACCCTTGATTCCATTATCTTTGAGAGCTCTATCCAACTCTTTCTTAAATGAATCCAGAGACTGGGCCTCCACTGCCCTCTAGGGCAGAGCAGTCCACACAGCCACCACTCTCTGGGTGAAGAAGTTTCTCCTCATCTCTGTCCTAAATGGTCTACCCCGTATTTTTAAGCTATGTCCTCTGGTTCGGCACTCACCCATCAGTGGAAACATGTTTCCTGCTGCCAGAGTGTCCAATCCTTTCATAATCTTATACGTCTCAATCAGATCCCATCTCAGTCTTCTAAACTCAAGGGTTTACAAGCCCAGTCGCTACAGTCTTTCAGTGTAAGGTCATCCCGCCATTCCAGGAATTGACCTCATGAACCTACGTTACACTCCCTCAATAGCCAGAATGTCTTTCCTCAAATTTGGAGACCAGAACTGCACACAGTACTCCAGGTGTGGTCTCACCAGGGCCCTGTACAGCTGCAGAAGCAGCTTCTATACTCAATTCCTCTTGTTATGAAGGCCAGCATGCTATTAGCCTTCTTTACTACCTGCTATACCTGCACGCTTGCCTTCATTGACTGGTGTACAAGAACACCCAGATCTCTCTGATTCCATTTAGGTAGTAATGTGCCTTCCTGTACTTGCCACCAAAGTGGATAACCATACATTTATCCACATTAAACTGCATCTGCCATGCATCTGCCCACTCACCTAACTTGTCCAGGTCACCCTGTAATCTCCTAACATCCTCATCACATTTCACCCTGCCACCCAGCTTTGTATCATCAGCAAATTTGCTAATGTTATTGCTGATACCATCTCCTATATCATTAACATATATTGTAAAAAGCTGCAGTGCCAGCACTGATTCCTGCAGTACTCCACTGGTCACCGCCTGCCATTCCGAAATGGAGCCGTTTATCACTACCTTTATTTCCTATCAGCCAATCAATTTTTAATCCAATCTAGTACTTTGCCCCCAATACCATGCGCTCTAATTTTACTCACTAACCTCCTGTGTGGGACTTTATCAAAAGCTTTCTGAAAGTCCAGGTACACTACATCTACTGGATTTCCCTCGTCCAACTTCATAGTTACATCCTCAAAAAATTCAAGAAGATTAGTCAAGCATGATTTCCCCTTCATAAATCCATGCTGACTCCGTCCTATCCTGTTTTTACTATCCAGATGTGCCGTAATTTCGTCCTTTATAATAGACTCCAGCATCTTTCCCACCACTGAGGTCAGACTAACTGGTCTATAATTTCCTGCTTTCTCTCTCCCACCCTTCTTAAAAAGTGGTATAACATTAGCCCTCCCAATCCTCAGGAGCCGACCCCGAATCTATCGAACTCTGGAAAATAATCACCAACGCATCCACGATTTCCCGAGCCACCTCCTTCAGTACCCTGGAATGCAGACCATCAGGCCCCGGAGACTTATCAACCTTCAGACCTAACAGTCTCTCTAACACCAAGTCCTGGCAAATATAAATTCGCTTAAGTTCAGGTCCTTCAACCACTGTTACCTCAGGAAGATTGGTTGTGTCTTCCCCAGTGAACACAGATCTGAAGTACCCATTTAATTCCTCTGCCATTTCTTTGTTCCTAGTAATATATGCCCGTTTCTGTCTTCAAGGGCCCAACTTTAGTCCTAACCATTTTTTTGCCTTGCACATACCTAAAAAAGCTTTTACTATCCTCCTTTATATTATTGGCCAATTTACCTTCTTACCTCATTTTTCCTCTGCGTATTTCCTTCTTAGTAATCCTCTGTTGCTCTTTAAAAGCTTCCCAGTCCTCAGTTTTCCTACTTATCTTTGCTATGTTATACTTTTTCTCTTTTAACTTTATATGTTTCTTAACTTCCCTCGTCAGCCAAGGCCGCCCATGCCTCCTCTTGGGATCTTTCTACCTTTTAGGAATGAACTGATCCTGCAACTTCTGCAACTTCATGATCTCATCCGAACATAAGCCTCCTTCTTCCACTTGACCACAGATTCAACTTCTTTAGTAAACCATGGCCCTCTCACTCGCTCTGACGCTTTCTGCCTGACAGGTACATACTTATCAAGGATACACAGTAGCTCTTCCTTGAATAAGCTCCACCATTCAATTTTGCCCATTCCCTGCAATTTCCTTCCCCATCCTATGTATCCTAAATCTACCCCAGAATGAGCCCCAATTATCAAGGTATCAGAAACCGTTCCTCCTGCACCATCCCTGTAGCCACCTGATCCTCTCCCTTCCTATTCCTTGCCTCACGAGCACAAGGCATGGGCAACACACCAGAGGTAACAATGTGCTTTGTTCCAGCACTAAACTTCCACCCTCGCTCCCAGAATTTCTGTCTTAAATCCCCATCCCTTGTCCTACCTATGTTTTTCGTACCTATGTGGACCACAACTTGGGGATGCACCCCATCTTCCTCAAGGACCCTGAAAACACGATCTGAGATTTCATGAACCCTGGCACCTGGGAGGCAACACACCAACAGCGATTCTCTGTTATTTCCACTGAACCTCCTATCTGTCCCCCCAACTATGGAGTCCCGAATGACCATTGCTCTGCTCATCCCCTCCCTTTCCCTCCTCCCAAAACGGGGAGAGACTCCGTGCCAGAGACCTGTACCCCATGGCTTACCCCTGATAAGCCATCCACCCCCAACGGTATCCAAAATGGCGGACTTGTTATTGAGGGGAACGGCCACAAGGGGATCCCTGTGCCTGTCAGTTCCCTTTCCATCCCTTGACTATAATAGGCTGATACTCAGATCAAGGGAACTAATACAAAGAAAAGAAAGATTAATGTAGAATGCCTTAACTATTGGGAAAATAAACCAAATGATAGATACAGTACCTACTGCCATTTAGTTGTTTCTTTGAGTTAGAATTCCTACAGTGCGGAAACAGGCCCTTCAGCCCAACAAGTCCACACCCAACGTCGAAGCGTATCGAACCCAGACTCATTACCCGACATTTCCCTGACTGAAGCACCGAAACGACACATCCATGAACACAATGGGCAATTTATCTTGGTCAAATCACCTATGCTGCAGATCTTTGGACTGCGAGAGGAAATCCACATGGACACAGGGAGAATGTGCCAACTCCACACACGCAGTCACCTGTGGCTGGAACTGAACCCCGGTCCCTGGTGCTGGCGAGGGGGGGGGGGGGGCAGCAGTACTAACCACTGAGCCACCATGCAACCCTAAATGCTGGGACGTGCCACAGGCATACCTGTTGGCAAAAGAAGAGGCAAACTCAGGCACAGTTTCTTTCATGCAGTTCTCCAACGCAGGAGGAATAAGCAACAAAAAGAAAAAAACAAGTTTTTAAAATATTAGCAGCTGGAATCATTCACTCTCGCTACCAACTCTTCTGAGACCCACCACAGTTTCTGATTTTACTAAAATAAAAACCCGGATCACTGGATCTGTGAGGGCTGACCAATCCCAGATTCAGGCTGCTCACATTGTTCCAATGTAAAAACAAAACTCCGAAAGCATCACAAGTTGATTTCTCAAATCATCTTCACTTAGCCAGGCCGGCAGCACTGCCCGACAACCCAACCTCAAACAAAAAAGACGAGAAGAAAATAGCCTTTGAAAGTGACAGCATCGTCACACAGTGTGATCTGAAAACCAGCGAGGTACAGTCGCTTGTGACAGTCATGTTGTGGATTGTGGAAACAGCTGAAGCAAGCTCTTTTTTTTTCCTCCTTTTTGTTTCTTCCTTAATGTGCCTCCTTGTCTAGCTGTTTTGGAGCCAGAATACAGGCTATAATCAGAGAAGATTGGGGTTTAAATTTCAGCATTGCTTTACTGCTTAAATTTAGTCTGCTTACGTTTATGTACGTTTTCGAAATTGTTTAATCTGCTGTTTGAGCAAAAGGCCTGGTGTCTGTTTTCTGATTATTCAAAGAAGTCGAACACTGGTGATTCGAAAAGACTGATCAGAAACTGTTGAGGTCTATGTTCAGGGTCATTGAGCAACTTATTTTCACGGTGTGGTAAATGCAAGAACAGGGAAGCTGAATTGATTTAGCTGTCCATCTTTGCATCTGAATAAATGTGAACCATTTTCAGAACAGCTTCTGCAACCCATTTTGAGGTAATTACCACGATGTGGAGGTGCTGCTGTTGGTTTGAAGGGGGCAAGCTCAGAGGTTACACCTATTAAGGATCAGTTCAGCCCCCACAGAACAATTCTACAAATTAGCCTAAGTTTCCCATCTGTTTGATGCAGATGTCATATGGATCTTCCCGGAGAGATACAGCTGGTCAAACCACTTAGTTTTTAAACAAAACAGAATTTTTAGATAAGACTTCTGAACTTTTTGATGTAGCAGGGATATTGTGAAGCTCGAGAAGGATCAGAAGAGGTTTACTAAGCTGTTTCCATGTTTAGCAGTTTGAGTTATAAGTAGAGGCTGTATAGTCTCACACTCTCACATACACACGGAGACAGGTACACAAAGACGCGCACACAGACACCCTTATAGACACACAAACTCCCACACATGCACCCCCTCACAGACTTAAGACACTCTGCACTCACTACACACACACTCACACACACTTTCTCACACTCACAAACCCCAACCCAGACAGACACACACACAGACAGACAAAGACCCACATGCCCACATATATTTTGTGGGGTGAATTTTTTTTGTACTTGCAGAGTTACATTGCACTTTGCTCAAAAACTGCATACATTCATGTAGAACTCTGAGCTCAAAAACTGCATGAATTTATGTAAAACTCTGTTATCTCACTTTTTAGATTCGAATCAATCTAAACATCATGGCATAGACAGAGAACACAGGGGACTAACACCTTCAACATATTGTCTAGCTATCACCATTGTTAACAGCTAACCTGAGAATGCAACTTTTAAAAAAAAGGTTTTGTGATTTACACATGAAAGAAGTGAAACTATCGCTGTATTCTAACAGATGAAAGGCTTAACAGACAATCAATTTCACAATGTATAATTTCAGTTACATCACACTGCAAATTTTTGCTATAAATTCTGTGTTACGATCGAGCCCTCCACAATCACCTGATGAAGGAGCGTCGCTCCGAAAGCTAGTGTGCTTCCAATTAAACCTGTTGGACTATAACCTGGTGTTGTGGGATTTTTAACTTAGTCTGGGGCTGTTATCCCTGGCGAGTCAGACGTTGAGGGGGGTAACGTTTTGAGGTTTATAAAATCACGAGGGGCATGGATAGAGTAAAATAAGAGGGCATAGGTTTAAGATGAGAGTGGAAAAATTAAAAAGAGAACTAAGGGGACAACATTTTTCCAATACAGAGCTGCGGAGAGGTAATATTGGAGGCTGGTACAATTACAGCACTTAAAATGCATCTGAATGGAGAGATGAAAAGGAAAGGTTTAAAGGGATATGTTGGCAAATGGGATTAGATTTGTTTAGGGTATTTGATCAGCATGAATGCATTGACCCAAGGGTTTGCTTCTGTGCTGTATATCCCTGTGCTGTATATCAATGCAATCTAAAGAGAGCAGAATACTGAGTTACTGAACCAATCTGAAAACCCAACACGTCATCCCAATTTAATGGGGCTGTTACCAATATTGCAACAATCCCTATAAACACCCCTTAGGATAAAAAGTAAAATCAAACACAGGGTCTTACAGGAGAGATGTCAGAGGGAGAAAGGGGACAGCATGGACCTGATTGTTTGGGTCCAGCAGGTTTTACAAACAGCCTGACAGATTTCAGTGAATACCCAGACCAAAACATACCAAAGAAAATATGAGCAGGGAGGAAGAGCCATTTCACTTTCATTGCCCTAAGAATTGTTTTCAATACTTGAAAACCATTTCCCTGAGGCAGTACTTGTTTGCTGTTATCAAACTGTCCCGAAAACTCATCAAAGCACGACCTTTTCAGAACCTCTGTTTTTCCAACCACGTGAAAAGAAACAAGAGCAACCTAACTTTGTTAAAGGAGCATCATCATCATGCAAGTTCCAGTCCAACAGGTTTGTTTGAATTTACAACATTTTGGAGAGCTGCTCCTTCATTATGTCAAGTCAGGGAACTGGAAACAAGCCAACTCAATCCCTTCATTCTGACATACGCAGATTTGTTATCCCACAATGCACTTTTTGACCCTCTATCCATTTAATTACAATTATCATTCTACAGAATTCTGAGTCACAAACTTTTCAGTATTTCGCCGCAAAGTTTGCAGGATTTACTGTAATCTGAGTAATTCTGTTTTCAAACTTTAGCCATTTGTCTTACAGCGAATCTGGTGACAATGATCATTCTCTCCAGGGGAAACTGTGGCATTTCCACTTGTACAGCTGCCGACATAGTGGCCATGGCAACAGCAGCTTTACTGGTCCAAATCCTCAACGTAACTGCATTCCGAATTTTCAGTTATCATTTTGCACATTCATTCTTGTCCTACACTGGAGTTTGTAAGCTTTTGATCTATGTGAGTTCAGTCACACTGTTAATGTCAGTGTGGTTCACCGTCTTGTTCACATTTGATCAATATGTAGTGGTATGTTGTGTGAGACTGAAAACAAAGTAATGTACAGTGAGGACAGCATCTGCAGTGATAGTGATCACAAGTACCCTGGTTTGCCTGGAAAACATACCCTTTTGGTTTGTGTATGAACCTGAACAAACAATTGGTCATTTACAATGGGGTTACCGCCCTAAGTTGAAATTGTTCACTTCACCTTGGGGTAGAGCATTCACCTGGTTACAGAGTGTCTTAGTTCATTGGCTTCCTTTCTCTTTGCTATTCACATTCAATTGCTTGACCATCAGGCGTATTGAACTCGCCAATATATCTCGCAGAGCTGGCTGGGGGAGGCATTCATAAGAGTCAAAGAGAACCAGAGATGAAAAGTCGAAGATCCATTATTTTGCTCTTCACGATATGGGGAAGTTTTACTCTTCTCTGACTAACAGCCACTGTGAGCTTTTTATCTACGAGGATAACAAATACTACACATTATCGAGGTGATTATACAGCTCCTGCCTACATTGCCACTAAAAACCGGCTACATGCTCATGTACTTGAGTTCATGCACTAACGTATGCATTTATACAGCCACACAAAGGAAATTCAGGGAAGAACTGAAGAAGGTTTTGACATTCCCATTGTCCTTTATTCTGATGTTGTTCAGTCGAAAGAAAAAGCTATAAAAACTGATCACTGTCAGAATCTCTTTTGCCTTCCTCTATCTCCAAAAGTTCTGCAGTGCAGAAATAAGTCCCACATATCTTACGTTCTCCTAATGCAAACAGGATACTTGAAGAAAGAATAAAAACTGTTAAGTTCTACGTTATTTCACATGAATGATATTTTGGAAATTACTCGCATCAATGAAATATAACAAGTGAAATTTGTTACAGTGTGTGGGCACCTTTCAGATTATCTTGACATGAAGCAGGAGGATTCTAGTCTAATAAACCCAGACCTTCTGATCTCACATCAATTCATTACTCTTTCCAGCTGAGATTACCAAGAACGCCTTGCGTCTCAATCCCGCCCCCGTCTGCAGCACAGTGAATCTCCAAGTCATCAATGTGGGTGGAGCTGATGGCCCTCTGGGGTGGTGGTGTCTTTGGGATGCCAGGGATTTTTTGTGAATGCGTGCGTGAGGCTGGTACCAGTTCAGATGGATTTTCTGATATGGGACGGAGAATAATACAGATAAACATGATTACCACAGGCGATTCAATCTGCAAATTAATAATTGAAGGAATAATGGTTGAGCAGGAAATTATGTTAGTGAGGTGCACCTTCATGTCAAGGTGATTTGAATGGTGCCCACACACTGGAGCATTCGCAGTATGGGTTATTGAATCATTACACAAACAGATGTGGGATCTA
>NC_057755.1:8905305-8945175 GCF_004010195.1 Chiloscyllium plagiosum | reverse complement strand
AGGTCTCTCAGTGTACTGAAAGTTTGAATCAGATTCCCCTTCACATATCTGAAACCCATCACGTACAGTTCCAGAGTCCTCAACTGCTCCTCATATGGCAAAGCCTTCATTCCTGTGAATGCCCTCTGATCCCCCTTCAAGTCGAACACATCTTTCCATAGACACGGGACCAAATACCGCTCACGAATTCTTGTGCAAGATGTTAAATGTCGACTACTGTGTACTTAAAACACATGAGTACATGCACATGTACTCATGTGTACAAATAATATTTAATGAGTGCATGCAACTTCGCTTTTCGTATGTATGTGAGTTGGTTGCATGTTCCATTTAGTTCCGAATAAGCTTGTCTTCTTGGGATGATTGCAGTAATTTTCCAGTGTTTGTACTGCTGGAAGATACATTTTCTGATGCCTGATAATAATTAATGAGTGCATGCAATTTTCGCTTCTCTTATGTCTGGGAATTGGTTGCATGTTCCATTTAGTTCAGAATAAGCTTGTCTTCTGGGGATGATTGCAGTAATTTTCTAGTGTTTGTACTGCTGGAAGATACATTTTCTGATGCCTGATGATCAAGTGGTCCTGTGTTTTTTGTTGTTGTTTGAATATTTTTCAAAGGCTAATGATTAGCACAAGATGTAAATTATTATCGTACATTAACAAAGGCAACAATGCAAAATAAGTTAAATTCCAAACCATCAGCGTTGTGTTCTATCCACGTGATAACTGTTGCCACTGAGTCTGTCTGTTGTGAGCTTGAATGAATAATGACACAGCATGATGCCTGGGGCTAGTTAGTATGGTCACCTACAATCTGACTGTAAAAAAATCAACTAGGTGAGTTGCAATGGCTTCCCTGTAAATTCCCAGCAACATCTAACTCTGTTGTATCGATGTTATGAATCACTACGAGGTCCCAGGTTCAATTGCCACCAACTCCAGGGAAGCGAAATGATATCTCTGAACAATTTGGCTCGGAGATCATATCGATGATTTTAAACATCTGACTCTGTCTATAAAGGGAGGTTAGTCAGATTATATATGGTGTTCCAGCACTTTAAAAACATAGAACAAGAACGAGGAATAAAGAAAATTTACAGACCAGGAACAGGCCCTTCGTCCCTCCAAACCTGAGCTGATCCAAATGTGCTCTCTAAACCTGTCCGTCAATTCCTAATCATCTGTATCGCTCTGCTCCCCACATACTCATGCATCTGTTCAGACACATCTTAAGTGAATCTACCGTGCATGCCTCTACCAGCTCTGCTGGCAACGCGTTCCAGACACCCACCACCCTCTGTGTAAATTACTTGCCACGTGTATCCCCCTTAAACATTTAACCTCTCACCTTGAAAGCGTGACCTCTCGTTACTGAATCCTTCACCCTGGGAAGAAAAGCTTATCTCTACCTACCCCGCCTATACCGTTCATGATTTTGAAAACCTCAAACAGGTCTCCTCTCAATCTCCTTTTTTCCTAATGAAAACAAACTGAAACTACTCAACTTCTCTTCATAGCTAGCACCTTCCATACCAACCAACATCCTCGTAAACCTTGTCTGCATCTTCGCCAAAGCGTCCACATCATTTTGGTAATGTTGCGACCAAAACTGTATACAGTATTCTAAATGCAGCCGGACCAACGTCTTGCACGATTTTAACATGACCTGCCAGCTCTTATACTCAATGCCCTATCCGATGATGGCAAGCATACCATATGCCTTCTTGACCACTCTATCCACCTGTGCAGCAACCTTCAAGGTTGGTTCGATTTTTATTTCAGCATTGCTTTTAAAGGCATTGAGTTAAATGTTTTCTTTTTTTCCTTCTGGAAGAGTAATAAAGTTCATTTGTGCAATTTAACATCATAATTTTATCATATAGACATTTTATTGCCTCCGTGGACCAGCAGGACAGCAGTGTCCATTAGAATGTGTTTTGTTTTTGACACTTCTGCCAATTCACACACTCCCTGAAATTCCTTCCGCAGAACAGTTCATAGAATCATAGAACGCCAATGGTGTTGAAGGAGGTCATTTGGCCGGTCGAGTCCACACCAATCCTCCTAATACTGGCCAAACTAGACCCACAGCCTTCCTCCGACCCGATTTCCGTAATTTTACATTTCCTATGGCTAACCTTGCTGGCCTGCACATCACCAGATGCGATGGGACAACAGTGCATTGCGATAGCACCTAACCTGCACATCTTTGAACTTTTGGTAGAAACCAAAGCCCCCGGAGGAAACCCATGCAGACACACGAGAGCATTCAATTTCCACACAGACAGTCGCCCAAGCGTCAGATTGAACCCGGGTCTACGGCGCTGTGAGGCAGCACTGTTCACCACTGAGCCACCGTGCAGCACTGAACAGTTGTTGAGGTTCTGTGTAACATTGTTTATTTCTCCTCCCGACATCAAATGTCCAATTTATGAACATGGTCTGCCATGCCTTCTTCTTGGAGTTCTGCATTCTGTTGTTCTTAATCAGATTGTTTTAAACAGTTCATAGATCGAACATGCTAGTACATTAAGTTCATTTTGTTGATTCCTTTTGAAGTATCTCTCCCGATATGTTAATCTTCTCCAAAGCTTGAATTCTCACACTTCCATGATCTTTAAAAAATCCTGATGTATTAAAAGGACATAGGAAACAGGAGCAGACGTTGCCTGCCATCTGTTCGATAAGATCATGGCTCATCTACCCCACTCCCGGCACCTATCCCCTGCAACCACAAAAAGCGAAAGACGTGAGCCCACACCTCCCCCATCACCTACCACCATGGCCCCAGTGGATTCTTCCGTGTCAGTTGCAAATTCAACTGCACCTCCACACACATCATTTACTGTATCCGCTGCACCCGATGTGGTCTCCTCTACATTGGGGAGACAGGGCGCCTACTTGCAGAATGTCATGGAACACCTCTGAGACACCCGCACCAACCAACCCAACCGTCTCGTGGCTGAACACTTTAACTCCCCCTCCCACTCCGCCAAGGACATGCAGATCATTGGCCTCCTCCATCGCCAGACCCCGGCCACAAGAAGCCTGGAGGAAGAGAGCCTCATCTTCCACTCAGAAACCCTCCAACCACACGGGATGAATGTAGATTTCTCCAGATTTCTCATTTCCCCTCCCCCCACCTTATCTCAGTCCAAACCCCCGGATGCAGCACCGCCCGCTTGACCTGCAATCTCCTTTCAGACCTCTCTGCCCCACCCCCTCACCGGCCTATCACACTCACCCTCATCTCCTTCCATCTATCGTATTCGCAGCGCCCCTCCCCCAAATTCCCTCCCCCCTACCTTTTATCTCAGCATCGATTCGCCTGCTCCTCGGATGCTGCCTGGCTTACTGTGTTTTTCCAGCACCACACTTTTCAACTCCATCTACTCCAAGTCTCAACACTTCTTCTCTTCCACCACCACATAGCCCTCAACTCCTTGATATTTCAAAATATCGACCTCTGCCTCAAACACGTTCAGTGATTTGAATTCTGAAATTTTCTGGGCGGTGTATTCCTCATATTCACTACCCTCTGAGAGAAGAAATTCTCTTGAAGCAGAAATTTTGCAGATGGCACCAACATTGGTGGCAAAGCAGGTTGTGAAGTTTATCTCAGATTACAAAGGGATATTGATATATTGGGTCAATTGGCTGAGGGTTAGCAGATGGAACCAAATTTAGATATATGTGTGGTGTTCTATTTTGTTAAGGTGAACAAGGGAAGTAATTAATGGAAGGGATCTCGGTAGTGCTATCAAACAGAGAGAAATCAGGTTTCAAGTACAGAGTTGTTTGGATGTTGCGTCACAGGTATACATGTGGAAAGATGGCATTTGGCATGTTTCATAGCACAGATCATTGATTATAGTGTTCGAACATCATGTTATGGATGTACGGGACGTTGGTGAGTTCGGTTTTGTAATACTGTCCTGGTTAGTCTTGGCCACCTCGTGTCGAAAGGATATTATTAGATTGGAGAGGTTTCCATTAACATTTATCAATATGTTGTCAGGATTGGTCGTTTGTGTTATACAGATAGGCTGAATATTCTGGGGCTATTTTCTCTGCAGCGTTGGAGGCTGAGGGGCAACTTTATAGAGGGTTAAAAAGTCATGAGGGGGCAAGGATAACGGGAATAATAAAAATGTTTTCTTCAAGCTGTGGTTGAGGGGGAGGGGGTGTCTCAAAGCAGGAGACCATAGTTTTATGAGGAAAGATTTAAAAGAGACCTGAGGGGGCAGTTTTTCAAATCAATGATGGTTCATATTTGGAATGAACTGCCAGAGAAAATGGTAGATGCAGGTAGAGTAACAACATTCCAAAGATATTTGGTTAGGTACACGAGTATGAAAGGTTTAGAAGGAAACTAGGCATGCATAGAAAAATGGGTCTACCTCAGTTTGGGAAACCCGGTTGGCATGGCCGAGTTGGATCAAAACCTCTGTTTTTGCCCTGCATGACTCTTTAGTTGAAAAGCAACATAAAGCATAAGATGTTTCACTCCAAGAAACAGTTTTATGAACAGCAGCACGTATCTTATTAAACAGAAACGACCCTCTATAAATAAGAGGCAAAATGAATTCCCAATGTTCTATACTTTCTCTTTGAATCTAATTGTATTGATGCAAGCTTACTCTGATTTGAAACGATTCAGACTTCAGTTGGAGGTCAAGTATTTGCCCAATGAAATGAAACAAATTATCTTATGTAAGTGAACGTAGCAGCATTTGTTTCTTACTTCTAAATCTCAGTGTGGCTCCACATAAGCTCGCTCCCAAACCTGTCGCCTGAAAATTACTTTTGACTCAACCCCAGTTAGCGCATTGGTTAGCACTGCTGCCTCACAGCCCCAGAGACCCGCGTTCAATTCTCGCCGCAGGTGACTGACTGGGTGGAATTTGCACATTCTCCACGTGTCTGCATGGGCTTCCTTCAGGTGCTCCGGTTTCCTCGCACAGTCTGAAAACGTGCAGGTTGGGTGAATTGGCCATTTTAAATTGCCCGTAGTGTTAGGTGAAGGGGTAAATGTAGGGGAATGGGTCTGGGTAGATTGTGCTTTTTGGGCTGAAGGGCCTGTTTCCACACTGCAATAAATTGGTTCTTTCATTAATCTTTTGGAAAGAAGTGATAATTCTTCAGTTGCGATCAATTGTATTTTTGCTTTGCCACAATGCGGTCTGCCCTTGGCTGAAACCAACACAAGTTTGAAATAACTGTGCAGAGGCCAGAAACACATCACCAAGTCACCCTTTCTTTGCATGTGCATAGGACATGGCACTTGTCCATCTTCCTTGGAGCCAGATCTGACAGCCAACAGAACCCCTGATCTTCCAATTTATGTATGTCAGCCAGGGCTCCCTGATTCGACCAGGTTAACAGCCCCAATCAGGAAACTCATATTCTGTGAGGTCTCCCTGGCTGAGTATGTTCCCGTCGTCACAAAGATGACCTCACATATTTTGTAGTTGACTTAGAAATAGAATGTGTTCCGACACCGAAATCGAACTCCTCTGTTAATTAATACAAAACCACAGAAAAGCTTGCCTTGCCTCGTAATCTGTTAAAATATGAGTGATGGAGAACTCGCAAATTTCACTCTCAAATTAAACAGAATTACATCAATTTATTTTCTAACTCTGACAGTGAACATTAAACAAAAGGTCATATACACAGTTGTGTGTAATCTCTCAATACAGTTCAGCATTCCCTCTCTCTTCAAGGGACAGGCCTTCAACTTCACAAGGTTTGTTTGATTTAGTATTAAAGTAAGCCCTTTCCTGAGAAAGGGCTTCTGCCCGAAACGTCGATTCTCCTGTTCCCTGGATGCTGCCTGACCTGCTGCGCAGTTCCAGCAACACATTTTCAGCTCTGATCTCCAGCATCTGCAGAACTCACTTTCTCCTTAGTATTATAGTAAACCATGTTTTTCCGACAGATCACATCCAAGGTAGCAGGTTAAAATAATACATAAAGTGTCTTTTAGAGACATGCTGCCCCAGTTGTTGATGCATACACAGCTGGAGAAGGACACTCTTGAGGAAGTGATCGAAAAACTCCTTAACCAGCTGCTTTAAATTCTGAGAGATATTACAAGTAGATTTCCAGATGTTCATAGTGCCATGCTTTGAAATGCAGGGTTCGTATAAATATGCACACAACACTAAAAAATACTCAATAACTATGAATGAGATTCCATTAAAAATCCTGTGGGCAGGAATGGAGGGCTCCCACACTATTGCAGGGAGGTGTGAACTTCAGGTGCAAACGTCAGCAGTATTGAAATGTTGTTATACACAGCACGCACCGTGAGAGGTTGAAGGAAAGTGATAAGGGCATCTGGGAAATATCATGACATCAGAGAAGACAGAGGGTTGTCTATAAGTCTGTTCATTACTGACCAGTTACATGACTAATTGGATTTGGCGTGGCTATAAGAAACTGATAATATGAATGGTCTGTAATGGTGGGATAAAATGAATGTATAAACGTTTATGCCTTTCCTTTGCCAATGAAGAAGCTATTGGAACCCTAGAGGCTTCCTCCCACCAGCGTAACATCAATAAACTCTTTGATGCTGGAAGTGGACTCCGGGTGTTCAGTGATTGCTTTCATCATTCTGCCCCAAAACACTACTGCTCATATAACTCCATAAAAATTAACCTAACTGGCACAAGTGATCTGAAGACAAATTAATCTATTCACCTGAATTATGAATTTTGACTCTTCCTTTTATCATGTGTGGGATGTGAGCTGGCAGACAAACATTTATTGCCTGTCCCTGGTTGCCCCTTGAGAAGATGTTGACACTTTTTTTCATTAATGCAGTCTGACTGCTGTGGGTTTACCGACAATGCCCTGGGGCATGGAACTTCATGTTGGTAATTCAGTGATAGTGAAGGAACGGTGATGTATTAACAAGTCAGGACGGTGAGTGTCTCCGAGCGAACTTGCAAGGCGCGATGCTCCCATGTATCAGATGCCCTGTTCTTCTGGCTGGAAGTGTTTGTGGGTGTGGCTGGTAAAGTCTGTGAATCTTTGGTGAACTTTTGCAGGGAATTTTCTAGATAGTACACACTGTTGCTTCAGAGCGTTGTTGGTGGAGGAGGAGGATATATGTGTGGATGTGTTGTCAGTCAATCGGGTTGTAATCTCACCTTCCAAATACTGTGTTACTGTTTTACTAGAGTACTATATTCACCAAGTTCCAAAACGATTCTCATATGGTCTTATGCCTGCTCATATACGAGTACTTGCTCCCCTCATTATCAGCCCCTACAAATTTATGACTAGCATGCATGAGAAAACATGTGACCACGATCAATGACAGGTTAGTCCAACAACCCAGTTCTCATATTCAACCATGCCTGTTCCACTTCATAAAATATATATTGTTGTGTGCTCATGTACTCAGTGCCTGATGTGAAATACCTTGTGCTTAATACCATTTTGCTTTGATTTTTCTTCCATTAATAGGTTAATAAGTATGAAAAATCTTTTAAACATTTCAATCAATCTCTTAGTATGACATACTTGCATTAAAACATTTCATTCTTTATGATTTTTAATCTGAAGTATTTGTTGATTTACTCTGTTCTGTATTGCTTTCCAACATGTCTGTATTTCATTCTGGTTTGCTTGAGTACATAATTCCATTGTAACTTTTCACTATGCATCGTGTAATTGAGTTAATATATTAGTCTGATGAAATTGGTCTAATTTAGCAGATACATGTTTTAGCAGATATGTGATGTTTATACGGTGTCTCGAATCGTGAAGACGTGAACATTTCTTTATTTTTCTTACAGTTAATGTAGTAGGAATTGTGATCCTGAATCGAGGCAATTGTGGGCTCTCCAAATGCATCACTCGCTATTTGTTGGCAATGTCGACAGCAGATCTACTTCTCGTCATCCTTAATGTCTTACTTCACCGAATTAACAATCTTTATTTCCCAGTTAATTTCTTATTCATCACTCCTGTGTGTGCCTTGAAAGTTGTTATGTTCGATGCTGCCATAGACTGTTCAGTTTGGTTCACAGTTGCTTTCACATTTGATCGGTTTATAGCAATTTCTTGCCAAAAGCTAAGAGCAAGATGTTGCAATATGAGAACTGCATTAGTTGTTATAGTAACTGTGAGTGTGGTCAGCTGTTTGCGGTCAGTTGCTTGGTATTTTATATTTATTCCTTCAGTTGTTATTGACAATGTACCATGGTTCTGCATCATAAAATCAGACTACAAAACATCATTATTCTGGAATGTGTATGAATGGGTTGACAGTATAATTACACCATTGATTCCAATTGTGCTGATTTTGGTATTCAATGCTTTGACAGTTAGGAATATTTTAACAGCTAACCGCATCCGCTGTCGCCTTCAGATCCACGGAAATGGACAGAATAATAGTGATCCAGAGGTGGTAAACAGGAGAAAATCCATCATCCTGCTCTTTGCCTTGTCTGCTAATTTTATACTGTTGTGGATGACATATGCCATACACTCTTTCAACTGGCAAGTAACAAACTATAATTATCAAGACAAGACGTTCAGTGATCCAATTTTTGTTCTTCAAGAAATTGGATTCATGCTACAGCTTATGAATTCGTGCACCAACACTTGCATATACGCTCTAACACAAACTAAATTCAGAGAGGAGTTAATCAATGGTGTAAAATATCCATTTATTCGAATTATTAAACTGTGCAAATAAGTATACAGGTCTGACCTGTATATGGAGATCTACTTTCAGTATTAGAACAAGATCTCCAATTTGAAAGAGCTTTTGGAATTTCCTTGGCTGCATTAACTGAAAAGAAGTCCATGTCCTCAGAATTGGAAAAACGTCTCTCGACCACGAAAATGGGAAGTAACCACTTCTGTATAAAAATAACAAATTGCATTTCGAATAATATTTCACTGAGATTGGGAATCTCTCATAGCTATTACTTTTTAAAGGGCTGAGTCTTTGCTTTTCTGTTCCATGTGAAGACCTTTTCGAAATTCTAATGTATTTAATGTTTGGGTGAAGATTTGTAGCTCGGGTGCTCGTTGTTGTGGTTCTGTTCGTCGAGCTGGAAACTTTTGTTGCAAACGTTTCGTCCCCTGTCTAGGTGACATCCTCAGTCCTTGGGAGCCTCCTGTGAAGCGCTTCTGTGGTGTTTCCTCCAGCATTTATAGTGGCCTGTCCCTGCCGCTTCCGGTTGTCAGTTTCAGCTGTCCGCTGTAGTGGCTAGTATATTGGGTCCAGCTCGATGTGTTTGTTTATGGAGTTTTGGATGAGTGCCATGCTTCTAGGAATTCCCTGGCTGTTCTTTGTTTGGTTGCCCTATAATGGTAGTGTTGTCCCAATCGAATTCATGTTGTTTGTCGTCTGCGTGTGTGGCTGCTAAGGATAGCTGGTCGTGACGTTTCGTGGCTAGTTGATGTTCATGGATCCGGATCATTAGCTGTCTTCCTGTTTCTCCTATATAGTGTTTGTGCAGTCCTTGCATGGGATTTTGTACACTACATTAGTTTTGCTCATGCTGGGTATGGGGTCCTTCGTTCTCGTGAGTTGTTATCTGAGGGTGGATGTTGGTTTGTGTGCTGTTATAAGTTCTAGTGGTCGCAGTTGTCTGGCTGTCAGTTCTGAAATGCTCCTGATGTATGGTAGTGTGGCTAATCCTTTTGGTTGCGCCATGTCCTCGTTCCGTTGTCGTTCCACAACCCAGAGGACTAGCCACACTACCATACATCAGGAGCACTTCAGAACTGACAGCCAGACTACTGCGACCACTAGGACTTATAACAGCACACAAACCAACAGCCAACCTCAGACAACAACTCACCAGAACGAAGGACCCATACCCAGCATGAGCAAAACTAATGTAGTGTACAAAATCCCATGCAAGGACTGCACAAAACACTATATAGGAGAAACAGGAAGACAGCTAACGTACCGGATCCATGAACATCAACTAGCCACGAAACGCCCCGATCAGATATCCTTAGCAGCCACACACGCAGACGACAAGCAACATGAATTCGACTGGGACAACACTACTATCATAGGGCAAGCCAGACAGAGAACAGCCAGGGAATTTCTAGAGGCATGGCACTCATCCAAAACTCCATTAACAAACACATCGACCTGGACCCAATATACCAGCCACTACAGCGGACAGCTGAAACTGTCAAGCGGAAGCGGCAGGGACAGGCCACTATAAATGCCGGAGGAAACACCACAGAAGCGCTTCAGAGGAGGCTCCCAAGCACTGAGGATGTCACCTAGACAGGGGACGAAACGTTTGCAACAAAAAATTTCCAGCTTGGCCACCAGAACCACAACAATATATTTAATGCTTTGCTTTGTGTCATCAATCAGTTCCCCTTCTTATGCTGAAAGCTGAGTGACAACGTCGTGTGAACATGTTCAGTGATTGACTACCACGAAGTGCAAAGATTAAACTGAATATCTTCCAAACTTCTGTCATTCTGAAATCTACTTTTACTGGCATCATTAGCGGTTTGGATGAGTATATGTAAGATACAAAGATCTTTTCCACAATTCATATTCAGTCTCTGGCCTTGCTTCCAAAGAAAAAACAACTTGCCCAGTTGTTACCTTATTGTGTACCAACTTACACTATACATCGGAGAAACTATGCATGTAAAATACATTGACAACACTCCAGAAACTCCGTCCTTTGTAATGCATTAAAGTTTGTTTGTTCAATCTGTCATATAATGCCAATTTAGGTTTAAGTTCCTGTCTGTAGCTGTGACTTGTTATTACTTTATCCTGTTTATTCCTGAGCACATTAATTACAATATACCGTGGATGGTCATGCACGTCAAAGTATCTCAGCAGTTCCCTGAATGTTGCGACTCAGCACCAAGATTCACTGTGAAAAAAATACTGAGCACTGACACTAAGTATAAGCAACGTTTTTGACACCATCAGATAAAGCAACCCGCTTGATTGTTACAACATCCAGAAACATCCATCCGCTCCAAAACTGACACTCTGTGACAGCAGTATGCACCAGATACACTGCAGAAATTCACGAAAACTCCTGAGACAGCACATTCCAATACGAGACCACTTTCATCTGGACAAGGGCAGCATATATACGGGAACACCACATCCTGCATGTTCCCCTCCAAATCACTCACCATTTCGACTGGGAAATGAATTGCTGTTCCTTCACTGACACTTGCTCCAAATGCTGGAATTGCCTCGCTAACGGCTTTGTGGATCAGTCTACCAGCACGTCGAAAAGAAGCAGCACTGTGCCACCTACAAGGAGCATCTAAGGACAGACTATGAACGCTGAAAAGCCACAATGGCTGCATTATTGCTGAAAGCAATTAATCTGACGTGGTAATTTGTGCTCATGTAACTGATTGAAAGCAACTGTGGGTTCAGCTTCCACCCTTGTCGCACACGGCAGACTCAATCTGCCAAGGAACAAGTGACTGTTTTCTTTCATTCCAAATTAGATTTCCAATAAATTCTCGTTCGTAATAATGTAGTGCTTTCTTTTAACACTGAAAGTTCTGGGCAAAGGCTGGTATCGCTTCGCAAAGTCACTATTTATTTCCAAGCACACTGCACATGAGCTCCAAACAATGCAGCTCAAAGCCAGTGCCGAGAGTGAGGACATAGTTGGTTTTATTACCTTTTTTCACTTTCTCTTTTCTTTAATTTATCTCCTACATGATCCCTGGACAACAGTTCCGCTGATATTCCCCCACGTCACTCAGCCCCCTTATCTGTGTGTGCATGTGTCGAGGCTGCATCCATCTGAGCCTCGGAAATTTCCTCGACACGAGACAGAGAGGGAGAACACATGGTTTCTGACAGCCTTTCTGGCCGTTTTGAGGGACAAGTGTGTATTGCTCCTGTCCTCTATGCAAAGTAGCAGCTTCGTTATGAACTAAACGTTTGTTCAGGACCACCTCACTTTCCCAAAGTCTTTAAGCCCCAGAATCTGATATTACATTGACCTCACCTCATACTCATCCACAGCTATTTATATGGTTTCGACATCAAACTTCGCCACTGAGGTAAACTATCTATCTTTCTTAGAGGAGACATGTGCTGGTATTGGTGTTTATGATGCTGTTCATCATCCCAGCAGGTCCATGAATATCAAGTTGAACCTTGTGCGGAGGCTTCTCCCCATCTGCAACTCTGCTCGAGTTATGCCTGTTGTTGTGTGAGGGATGGTCCGAGAATCGAGCAAGACCTTGGAGATCTCTGGTATCGACTGAAGCTGTTAGCTGTTTCTTTAAACCTGCCTTCAATATTAGGACTGATTTTTCCACCAGACCATTGGACAGTGGATGTTAGGGGGTTGTATGAACATGCCAAATGCCATTCAATGTCAGGAAATACTGGAAAGCTTTGCTTGAAAATACTGTCCCGTTGTATGTGACCAATACTTTCAGAAGCCTGTTTATCACGGATGATGCTCACAGCTTTGCAATCATCATAGAGTCATAGAGTCTGAGATGTATGCAGCACGGAAGCAGACCCGTCGGTCTGACTTGTCCTTGCCGACTAGTTATCCCAACCCAACCTCATCCCACCTGCCAGCACCCGGCATATATCCCTCTAAATCGTTCCTATTCATATACCCATCCAGATGTCTTTTAAATGTTGCAATGATACTCGCCTCCAAAACTGCCACTGGCAGCTCATTCCATACACACACCACACTCTGCGTGGAAAGATTGCCCCTTAGATATCTTTTATATCTTTTCCTTCTCACACTAAACCTATGCCCTCTAGTTCTAGAGACCTCTACAACAGGGAAAAGACTTTGTTTATACTTATCCATGTCGCTCATGATTTTATAAACTTCTATAAGGTCACCCCTTGGCCTCCTACGCGCCAGGGAAAACAGACGTTGCCAATTCAAACTCTACCGATAGCTCAAATCCTCCAACACTTGTAACTCGTTTCTGAACCTTTTCAAGCTTCACAACATCCTTCCGGTAGGAAAGAGACCAGAATTGGACGCAACATTCCAACCGTGGCCTAACCAATGTCCTGTACAGCCACAACATGACCTCCCAACTCCTGTACTCAATACTTTGACCAATAAAGCAAAGCATACCAAACGCCTTCTTCACTCTCCTATCTACCTGCGACTCCACTTTCAAGGAGCTAGGAACCTGCACTCCAAAGTCTCTTTGTTTAGCAATACTCCCTAGGAATTTAACATTAAGTGTCTAAGTCCTGCTAAGGATTGCTTTTCCAAAATGCAGCACCTCACATTTATCTGTGTTAAATTCCATCTGCTACCTCTCAGCCCAATGATTCAGCTGATCAAGATCCCATTGTAAATTGAGGCAATCTTCTTCGCTGTCCACTGCACCTCCAGTTTTGGTGTCACCTGCAAACTTACTAACCATACCTCTTATGCTCACATCCCAATCATTTATATAAATGATGAAAAGTAATGGACCCAGTACTGATCCTTGCAGGACTCCTCTGGTCACAGGCCTCCAGTCTGAAAGAAACAACCCTCCACCACTACCTCTGCCTTCTACCTTTGACCCTGTTCTGCAGCCAAATGGCGAGTTTCCCCTGAATTCCATGAGATCGAACCTTGCTAACCAGCCTCCCATGGGGAAACGTATCGAACTCCTTACTGAAGTGCATATAGATCGCATCTACTGCTCTGCCCTCATCAATCCTCTTTGTTACTACTTCAAAAAGAATCAGTCAATTTTGTGAGACATGTCTTCTCACGCACAAAGCCGTGTTGAGCAACCTTAATCAATTCTTTTCTTTCTAAATACATGTACATCCTGTCCCTCAGTATTCCCTCCAATAACTTCCGCACCACTGACGTCAGGCTCACTGGTCTATCGTTCCCAGGCTTGTCCTCACCATCTTTCTTAAACAATGACACCACGTTAGCCAACCTCCAGTCTTCTGGCACCTCACCTGATAATAAAAATATCTCAGTAAGCGGCCCAGCAATCTCTTCCCTAGCTTCCCACAGTGATCGAGAGTACACCCGATTAGGTCCTGGGGATTTATCTACTTTTGTGAGTTTCAACACATCGAACACGCCTTCCTCTGTAATATGGACAATTTTCAAGATGTCACCATCTGTTTCCCCAAATTCTACATCTTTCATATCCTTTTCCACAGTACTTACTAATGCAAAGTATTTGTAAAGTACCTCCACCTTCTCGTGCAGCTCCACACAAATGCCGTCTTGCTGATCTTTGAGGGGCCGTATTATCTCCCTACTTACCGTTTTGCCCTTAATATATTTGTAAACCCCTTTGGATTCTCCTTAACTCTATTGACCAAAGCAATCGCATGTCCCATTTTTGCCCTCTTGATTTCTCTCTTAAGCGCCTACTGCCTTTATACGCTTCAGAGGATTCACTCAATCTATCCGTCTATACCTGACATATACTTTCTTCCTTTTCTTAACCATTCCCTGAATGTCTTCAGTCATCGAGCAATCCGTTTGCCTATCAGGCTTTCCTTTCTCCCTAACAGGAATATATTTTCTCTGGACTCTCGTTACCCCATTTCTGAAGGCTTCCCATTTTCCAGTTGTTTACCTCCGAACATTTGATCCACCCCCCCCCCCCCCCCGCCCCCCCATCAGCTTTTGAAAGTTCTTGCCTAATAATGTCAAAGTTGGCCTTCCTCCAATTTAGAACTTCAGCTTTTGGATTTGGTCTATACTTTCCCATCTCTATTTTAAAACAAACAGAGTTATAATCGTTGGCCCCCAAAACAAAGTGCTACCCCACTGATACCTCAGTCACCTGGCCTGCCATATTTCCCAAGCGTAGGTCAAGTTTTGCAACTTCTCGTCCACATACTCAATCAGACAATTTCCTTGTACACACGTAACAAATTCCCATCTATCTCAACCTTTAACACTATGATAGTCTCAGTCTATGTTTGGAAAGTTAAAATCCCTTACCA
This sequence comes from Chiloscyllium plagiosum, assembly GCF_004010195.1. Classification (NCBI taxonomy): domain Eukaryota; kingdom Metazoa; phylum Chordata; class Chondrichthyes; order Orectolobiformes; family Hemiscylliidae; genus Chiloscyllium; species Chiloscyllium plagiosum. The sequence goes on along the minus strand of NC_057755.1, from coordinate 8,930,220 downwards.
TAACACCCTATTATTCTTACAGATAACTGAGATCTTCTTACAAATTTGTTTCTTAATTTCCCTTTGTCTATTAAGGGGTCCGTAGTACAATCCCAATAATGTTATCATCGCTTTTTTTATTCTCAGTTCCACAATACCGTCCCTGGATGTATTCCCAGGAATATCCTTGCTCAATGCAGCTGTAATACTATCCTTTATCAAAAACAGGATCCTCCCTCTCTCTTGCCTCCCTTTCTGTCCTTCCTGGAGTATTTTTATCTTTGAACATTAAGCTGGCAGTCCTGTCCATCCCTGTGCCATGTTTCTGTAATGCTATGATATTCCAGTCCCATGTACTTAAACATGCCCTGAGTTCATCTGCCTTCCCTGTTAGGCCTCTTGCTTTGAAATACATGCAATTTAATTTATCAGTCCTACCTTGTTCTCTGCTTTGCCCCTTCCTGCTCCGACTGTTTGACTCTCCTTTTTCTCAACTGCATCAGTCTCTGATTGATCTCAATCCTCATTATCTCCCTGGGTCCCACTCACACCCACCCCACCCCACCGACTTACTAGTTTGCCGAATGAATTCTCTGCAGGTCCAAACACTTTCAATGAGCATCCACAGTAACCAAGAACATTGAGCCCATTAATGTACCGGTATAGTCCACATATAATCAAGTCCATGGTTTACCCAGCCATTCACATGTGTTTGTAAAGCAGCCGTTGGTGGGAATTTTTGTACTTGATGGCACTCTGGGCACTGCTTCACTGTGGCTATGTTGGTATCCAATCCTGGCCGCCAGGCATAACGTCTCACAGCATGATTATTATGGAAATCCCTGGATGATCCCGTTGGTGTTCAGCCAATGGCTGGTGGAGATCTTTACTCAGGACAATCCCTCTTGCGTCCCATAATACAGTTGGCTTCTCTATAATGAGGGATTGGGTAATGATCCAGTTGTGAGATTTGGTTTACAGTTTGTTTAAAGTCTCCAAATGGCAAACTGACCAATGAGGTTTCACAATCGTTGTGCCTGGTGCTGCCCATTCTGCAAACTGTACTGGGTTAATGATTCCTTCCCTTTCCAACCTTTTGATTTTCTGACACTGCTTTTCACTATGGGTTAAATTGCACTGGGTGAGCCTGGCAGAATCGTGGAATTGCTTCCTGATCAACATAAAAGTTGGCCTTCGATGCTTTGGGAATCCCTAGACATTATGGAAAAGCTCTGGGTCTTTCATTCAGTCTTCACTCAAGTCTGGAATTCACTCTATCGGGGAGGTAATGACGTAGTGGTATTATCGATGGACTGTTACCCAAAAGACCTAGGTAACATTATCGGACCAAGGTTCGAATGCAGTCTTTGAATTTGAATTCAATAAAAATCTGGAATCAAATGTCTTTAATGACCAGGAATCCATTAACAAATGTTGGAAGAAACCCATCTGGTTCACTCTTGTCCTTCAGGGAAGGAAACTGTTATCCTTAGCTGGTCTGGCCTACATGTGACTCCAGTCCCAGAGCAATGTGATTGGCTCTTAACTTCCCTCTGGGATGGGCATGGATACTGGTTATCCAGCGACACCCTCATCCCGCAAATGATTAGATTACTTATAGTGTGGAAACAGGCCCTGCGGCCCAACCACCCACACCGATCCGCAACCCACCCAAACCCATTCCCCTACATTTACTCCTTCAACTAACACTATGGTCAATTTAGCATTGCCAATTCACCTAGACTGTACATTTTTGGATTGTGGGAGGAAACCCACGCAGATAATGGGAGAATGTGCAAACTCCACACAAACAGTCGCCTGAGGCGGGAATTGAACCCGGGTCTCTGGCACTGTGAGGCACCAGTGCTCACCACTGAGCCACCGTGCCGCCCACAATGAGTGAAGCAAAAGCAGCTATTTTCTAATTGGAAAAGTTTGAGCACATAAAAGTGTATCAGTTGAAAACTGAACCAGCTGCTTCTCATACAGAATTGAAGTTCTCCACTTAATCTGAAAAGATTCCCTGGAATAGAACTCTTACACAAACTTAAGAGTTGGGGTACCGAGCAAAATTTTTTAAAGATTGGTTCTGCAATCACTGATACATCTGTGCTGTTATCTACCTCCAGTAGTACCAGTTGACCATTTAACAGATGTTTATTTTGATTGGTTCTGATTTGGATGCTGCTGAACAATGTAAGTGTTCCAAGCCAACTGTCTGTGGGCTTTTTAGGGAGTGCACACACCTGGATTCCGGCATGTCAGTACTTTTATACACTTCAGGTCGAGTGGGACTCTTTCACAATCACAAGCCCGCATCTTGGCAACAACTGCAATGGTTTGCTGGCTCTGATCCTGAAGGAAATGTCCACAGTTTGACCGAAGTTTGGTTTTGCTTTGAGGCTATTGGTATGAGCTGACCTGGAGTATATCTACTCAGGATTATGTTCTGAGGTGATGCAATTGCTTTCACTCGAGAGGTATCCCCCAAGGTCAGTTTGCCTGGTGAGAGTGTCCTCTTCCATCGGCATGCCGTGCAACTCACATGCTCCACTTGATGCATTTCGAATGACAACATTTGAGGTCAAGTTAGATTTCATCTCGTAATCGTTTTTGTCTGGATACATCATTAATCTCATGCTCGTCGCCAATGAAATACCTACACAGAGGTCGGTATCCTATTACCAAGTCACCCTTTTTTACACATGTCAAGTACCTGACACTGGTCTGGTTTCCTCAGAGCCAGTTCTCAGAGTGAACAGAACCCCGACTTGCTGTTTGTTGTTTTCCTTTTTTGCTTCAAATAAGCAAAAACGAAAAGAAAATCCAGAAAACAAAGAATCTCAATAAACAATAAAGAAAAGGCAAAGATATCGTATTTGCAACTTTGAGCAAGGGCTCCCTGATTGGACCAGGTTAGCATCCCCAATCCGGGAACTCAATCACTACACTACCCATATCCCACTTGGTATTCTAACCCCTTACCAGTCAGCATCCTACATACCTGCTACCTTGGCACCATCACCACCTTGCACTCAATTAATCTGCTGTTGTCTGTCATTACCCACCTGACACCTTACTCTAACCGCACTGTCACATAACACTGACTTTATGCATTGTAATACAATTCTAGCCAGGAAAGATCAGGATGGAATTACAGTTACACATTCCTGCGGATAACCCTGAATGGGATTTCCTCTTAGAAATGCAGAGCTCTTTTCTATCATCAGAAATGAAAGGGACCAATTAGGCATAGGTGTGAGATTCCCCTCACTGGAAAACCTGTACCTGTATTCAATTTATTTTAAAAAGCAATAATGAAGGGAAACGTGCATCTCAGTCTAGTACAGAATAGCTTTATTGCTAGGTGCATTGTTCTGTCTTTAGAAAAGATTTCAAATCACGTCTTTCCAGTTTTAGCTTTGAACATTATGTTTCTAAATTGTACCTGAAATTTTGTTCGGATATACCATTGCACGTAAGATGGACCTCGCAATGTTCCCATTGTACAATTTTCACTGCACTCATGTACATTTGCACTTCAGTACACAAGACAATAAAATCTAATTCAAGTTCTCAGGAAATTAGTGTCTTTTTATTTTTCAAAATATATTCCACTACGTAATAACCCTCAAAGGAAAATGGTTAATTTACTTCTTATTCGGATTACTGCAACTTGTGCAATTAGCGATTCAACCAGATTTATTTTCTCACTGGACATTTAGCTTCCAAATAAAATTAGGCTGTCTTGACAATTTTCTTTGTATTTAGACAGACAGGTCCATTGACTAAACAGCAACAGACAGGCCTGATTGGGACAGAATGGGATACTCAGCAATCTTACAGACAGCAAGTATTTATTACCCGATACTTGCAGGTGTTGGTATTATTGGTAAGTCCTTAATTGCAGTTATGTTTGTGTGAACAGAAACAGAAGCAATTGGGAAAATTCAGCAGGTCGGGTAGCTTCTGGGAAGAGAACTCAGTGTTAACATTTCGGTTTGGTTAGTCTTCCTCAGAACATTTCCCGGCAACTTCTGTTTTTGTTTCTGATTTACCACATCCACAATTCTTTTAGTTTTTATGTTTGCATTCAACCTGTTTGACTCAACTCCTTCATTCTTCATTGAAATTTGGCATATTTCCCTGACTTTGGCTATTCCTAACCTTTGTGTTTCCAGTGGTTTCTTTAGTAGTTCATTGCTGAACGGAGGTCAACAATTTCATTGTTGTTTGCATTCGTCTGCGGAAGTTGGTTTATTTATAAATTTTTAGATTAGATTAGATTAGATTAGAGGACAGGCTGAGTCAGCATGTATTCCCCATCCCAAGTTACACTTCAGAAGGTGCCTTCTCAAACCACTGCAGACCATTTGGTGTAAGTGTACATAGAGTCATACAGCACGGAAACAGACTCTTCGTTGCAACTCATTCACGCTGACCAGGATTGCTAAACTGAACTGGTCCCATTTTCATATACTTGACATTTTCGAACCATGAAGCTGTCTAAATGTCTCTTAACTGATCCAGCAACACTCAAGGAACGATTATGTGTTTCCAAGCCAGGAAGGTGAGTGGCTTGAATGAAATTTGCACGTGATTTCAATCGCAGTTATCCTCTGCTTCCAGACAGTAGCGGCTGTGAGGATGACAGGGACCTTGTTGAGGTGCTACAATGTGTCTTTTTAGATGGTATAGCCTGATTTCACTGAGTGGCATTGGCCGGGAGACGGGGTGGCGGGTGGGGGAGTGGGTAGTCGTCAGATTGATGGTTTGTGGATGTGGTGAAAAACAAGTAAACTGACACATCATGGAATAAATGCAAGCTACGGCGGATACCGGATATCTGCAATAAGCAAAGTAAACAAACAACAAAGAGATGAATAAAGTAAAGTTACAGCCCAGGAACAGGCCATTCGACCCTCCAAGCCTGAGCCGATCCAAACCCACTGTCTAAAGCTGTTACCCAATTCCTAAGCATGTATACCCCTCTGCTCCCCACCTTCTCATGCATCTGTCCAGATGCATCTTAAATGAAACTACCGTGCATGCCTCTACTACCCCTGCTGGTAACGCGTTCCAGGCACCTACCATCCTTTGTGTAAAGTACTTGCCGCGTATATCCCCCTCAAACTTTTCACCTCTCACCTTGAAAGCATGACCTCTCGTCATTGAATCCTTTACTCTGGGAAAAAGCTATTTTCTCCATCTACTCTGTCTATACTTTTCATGATTTTGCAGACCTCATTTAGGTCCCCCCCCCCCCCCCCACCCCCACCCCAGGCTCCTTTTTTCTAATGAAAACAATCCTAGCCTACTCAACCTTTCTTCATAGCTGGCACCTTCCATACCAGGCAACATCCTCATAAATCTTTTCTGCACCGTCTCCAAACTGGCCACATCCTTTTGGGAATGTGGCGACCTGAACTGTATACAGTGTTCTAAATGCGGTCAAACAAAAACTTGCACAGTTTTAACATGGCCTGCCAGCTCTTTTACTCAATAACCCGTCCGATGAAGGCAGGCATACCCTATGCCTTCTTGACCACTTTATCCACCTGTGCAGCCACATTCAGGGTACAAAGGATCTGAACTCCCAGATCTCTCTGCTCATCAACTATTCTCATGGCTCTTCCGTTTACTGGATAATTCCGTCTAGAATTAGACTTCCCAATGTCTCACATTTGCCTGGATTGAACTCCATCTGCTACTTTTCAACCCAAAATCCAGTCTATCTTCTGTATTCTTTGGCAAACCCCTTTGCTTTATGCTACTCCACCAATCTTCCTATCATCTGCAAACTTGCCCTCTTCCAGATCATTTATGCATATCAGATACAACAATAGCCCCAGCACTGATTCCTGTGCAATGCCACTGGTCACCTTTCTCCATTTCGAGAAACGTTAGATTAACTCAGCGGATCTGACAGTTTATGTGGAGAGAAAAATAAAGATAGGTTTTTGAGTCCGGTATGAGTTTTCTTCAGAATTTTCGAAGGTCCTGAATAGTTTTGAGTTTCTTGAGTGTTGTTGGAGCTGCACCCATCCAGGCAAGTGGCTGTATACCCTCACACTCCTGACTTGCACTTTAGAGATGGTGATACAGGTTTGACGAGTCAGAAGGTGAGATTTTCACGGCAGGATTCTGAACCTCTGAGCTGCTGTTATAGTAACAATACCTATACGGCTAAGCCAGGGCTGGTTCGGTCAATGGTAATCCCCAGAGTATGAATACTGGTAGATTCTATGATAGCAATGTCATTGAATATCAAAGGACGGTGGTTGGAATCTTTTTTGCTGAAGATGTTAGTTGCCTCACAATTGTGTGGATCAAGTATCAATCACTACTTGTCCATAAAAACATAAGGAGATAAGACATAGGAGCAGAATTAAACCATTCGGCCCAACGAACTTGCTCCACCATTCAATCGTGTCTGACATGTTCGTGTTTCTTAATCCCATTTTCCTGCCTTCTCCCTGTAACCCTTGATCCCCTAATTCTTGAAAAACAAAACTATCTCCTTCCTCAATACACTCAGTGACTTGGTCTCCATAGCCTTTCTAGGGCAATGACTTTCACAGATTCACTATCCTCTGGCTGAAGAAATTCCTCCTCATCTCACTTCTAAAGGGACATCCCTTCACACCGAGGCTGTGCCCTTAGACCCGATTGTGTCCTTGGAGGATCGACATCTTCTCCACGTCAATTCTATCCAAATCTCTCAATATTCTGCACGTTACAATCAGATTCACATTCGTATTTCTAAACCCTATTGCGTACAGACCCAAGGTCCACAACCACTCGTCATATGAAAAACCCTTCATTCCCAGGATCATTCTTATGAACCTCCGCTGAACCCCTTCAAGTTCAACACACCCTTTCTTAGACACAGAACCCAAAACTGCTCACGACATTCTGTGGAAGATGTTAAATGTCTACTAATGAGTACATGAAAGTAATGACTAAATGAGACTTTAATTACAAATGTTGGGAGGTCACACTTTCCACATAGTTCGATCTAAGCTCATTTGTTTTGTGATGCTTGCAATAATTTTCTGGCAAGTGGTCGTATAGAAACATATTTTAGTGATTCCTGGTCATCGATCTGTCCTGTGGTCTTTTTCGTGTTTTTTTTGACAATTTTTCAAAGAGCAGTGACTGGCAGAAGATGCAAAATATTGTCCTGCATTATTACACACAGAAATGCCAAATAACTTCAATCCCGAACCATTAGACTAGCAGCACCGGGTTCTTTCCGTACAATGATAGCTGCCATTGGGTCTGTCTATTGTGGGCTTGAATAAATAATTACGCAGCATAGTTACGCAGCGTAATTACACTGTATGTACGTCTTCAATATGGATGTTGCAATTTCAAAGCGGTGAGTTACATTGGCTCCCAGATAAATTCCCAGAAACAGTCAACTCTGTTGTATTGATAGTATTCATCGCGACCTGTGGAGCAGGGAGGTACAGGTTCAAGTAACACTTGCTTCAGAGGCGTGTCATGTCATCTCTGAACAGGTTGGTTTGGAAAACGTATCGAAGCTATTAAATATCTGATCGTGTTACAGTGTTTGTTCAGACTTTTATTCCAACATTGTTTTGCACGGCTATGTTAAATGTGGTCTTCAATTTCTTCTGGAGTAGTGATAAAGTTCATTTGTGTAATATAAAACATCACTTTTTCAAATAAAAATTCTCTTGTCAAGATGGACGAGCAGGATAACAGATTCTGTGCGAATGATCATTGTTTCTCATCACTTCTAACATTTCAAAACTATTATATTCCCTGAATTTCCTTCTACAGAACGGTTCATAGCATCCTTACGTGTGGAATTCTCGGCGCATTGAGTTCACATGAATCCTCCTCAGAGTATCTAATCAATTCCCATGGTCCACCCTACCCTATTCCCACAATTTTTGCATTTCCCATAGCTAACCTATCTGGCCTGCACATCATTAGATACAATGGGACAAATTGCCAGGGCCAATCCAACTAATCTTCACATCTTTGGACTGTGATAGGGAACTGCAGCACTCAGACGAAACACACGCAGACAGGAGGAGAATATAAGAACTCCACAAACAGTTGCCCGAGGGTGGCATTAACCTCAGGTACGTGGCGCTGTGAAACAGCAGTGCTAACCAATGAGCCACCATGCAAACCCCAAACAGTTGTTTGGTTTCGGTAACACCTTTGTCTATTTGTCCTCCCTGCATCAAAGGATATATTTCTGGACATGGTCCTCAATGTCTTATTATTGTAGTTCTGCATTCTTCTGTTCTTAACCAGTTTTCAATAGTTCAAAGATCAAAGACCATGGTGCATAAAGTTAATTTTTCTGATTCCTTTTGAAGTTCTTCCTCTAATGTTAGTCATCTCCAAGGTTTGAATTTTTACACTTCTATTATGTTCAAAAAATCCTGGTATGATATAAGAACCTAGAAAACAGAAGCAGAAGCAAGTTATCCTCAAGTCTGTCGGCCGTTCAGTAAGATCATGGCTCATCTGCCTCAAGTAAAAATTCTTCCTTCGTTCCAGATCCACATAACTCACAACTCCATGATATTTCAAAAATGTATCGATCTCTACTTCAAATACTTTCAGTAACCTAGTTTCCAAAATTTTCTGGAGTCCAAACAGCATGAGTGATGCTCGCAGCTTTTGGATTATATTTGACAAATTAATACGTCGAATGGGAATCCAAAGTAACCAATCTGTTATGGACCAGGACAGAAACTCTCAAAACCTTTCAAGAAATAAACCTGGATATTAACTTTGCTCGTTCTTTTAAGCAGGTATGGAGTGGATACTTCAGATCTGATGCAGTTGGCCCAACCACCGAGTTTTATACAAAATAGAATTAATTTGCAAGATGTAAAATTGAAACACTGTAAAAGGGAATGGAATGGAGAATAACTCAACCTATTCTGAAAACCCAACAGATTACCCAAATTTAACGGTGCTGTTCCAAATATGTGCCACAATCTCTATAAACACCACTTGGCACGTAAGATAAAATCAAACCGAGAGTCTTACTGCAATGGACCCACATAAAGAGGATGATCACCCTGGACTCACTTCGTTGATTTTAGCAGCTTCACACCTGACAGCCTCTTAAAAGCAAACCAAACCAGAGAAAAGCTGAACTTTTCGTTCATAACACTATTTATTTCTCATTTATTCGTTCATTTATTCAGTTTGTCCATTGGTTCACCATACGTCTTTCTTTCATGATGGTTTGTTTGCATTGTAACTTTTCACCATGCATTATGTAAGTGAGTGAATATATTAATCAGAGGCAAATGGTGTGATTTAGCAGACATATAATGGTGATTTTTTTTGCTGTGACTCTGGTCATGCAGGGGTGTACCTTTCTTCATTTTTCTTTCAGTTAATTTAGTGGGAATTTTTATCTTGAATCGAGGCAACTGTGGGCTCTCCAAATGCATCACTCGGTATTTGTTGGCAATGTTTACAGCAGATCTGCTTCTCGTCATCCTTAATATATTACTGGACCGACTTAACAATCTTTATTTCCCAGTTAATTTCTTATTCATCACTCCTGTGTGTGCCTTGAGAATTGCCATGTTCCTTGCAGTCCTGGACTGTTCAGTTTGGTTCACAGTTGCTTTCACATTTGATCGGTTTGTAGCAATTTGTTGCCAAAAGCTAAGAGCAAGATATTGCAATACGAGAACTGCATTAATGGTTATAGTGTCTGTGAGCATAGTCAGCTGTTTGCAGTCAACCACTTGGTATTTTGCATTTATTCCTTCCTTTGTTATTGACAATGTACCATGGTTTTGCATCACAAAATCAGACTATTATACATCATTATTTTGGAAAATATATGAATGGATTGACAGTATACTTACACCATTGCTTCCAATTGTATTGATATCGGTATTCAATGCTCTGACTGTCAGGAATATTATAACAGCTAACCGCATCCGCTGTCGCCTTCAGATCCACGGAAATGTACAGAATAACACTGATCCAGAGGTGGTAAACCGGAGAAAATCCATCATCTTGCTCTTTGCATTGTCTGGTAATTTTATACTGTTGTGGATGATGTATGTCGTACACTCTTTCAACTGGCAAGTAATAAACTATAATTATAAAGACAAGACATTGAACCATCCAATATTTATCTTTCAAGAAATTGGATTCATGCTACGACTTCTGAGTTCGTGCACAAACACTTGCATATACGCTCTAACACAAACGAAATTCAGAGAGGAGTTAATCAATGGAGTGAAATATCCTTTTGCTCGAATTGTTAAACTGTACAAATAACCATACAGAACTGACTGCTATTTCAAGCTGTATTTCCAGTCTTACGACAGGATCTACAGGTTGAAGGAACATGTGGAGTTTCCCAGGCTGCATTAATTGAAAAGAAGTCATGTACTTAGGATTGTAAAGATGATTCTTGGCCAAGGAAATTGGAAATAATCAGTTGCGCAAAAATTAATGAATTGTATTTCGAATAATAAGTCACAGTGATTGATTATCTTAAAAGGATATTACTGTTCAAAACACTGAATATTTGCTTCTGTGTACCATGTGAAAATCTTTCCCAGTTTTAGTGCATTTAAAGCTTTTTATTATGTCATCAATAAGTTTACATTGTTATGTTGAAAGGTGAGTGACAACCTCATGTGACCATGTGCAGTGACTGACCATCACAGAATGCAAAAAAATAAAGTTGGAATCTTCCAAATTGCTGTCATTCTGGAATCTGTTTTTCCTGTCAAAATTAGTACCTGGGATGAGAATATGTAATGTGCGAAGCTCTTTTCCACAACATTCAGTCTCTGGCCTTGCTTCCTGAAAAAAAACACAAAACTTATTCGGATGTTCCCATAGTTATATACTATCTCTGACTGCCCATCGTTGACAACATGCCTGAATCTCCTTCTTTGGGTGTGTGCCTTGCATTTTGTTTAGTGTAAGCTGTTATAAAATGACAGTTTAGGTTTCAGTTCCTGTCCACAATTGTGATTCTGGTTGTTACTTCCTCCTGTTTATTTCAGGGCACACAGTGGATGGTCACATACATGAAAATATCTGAGAAATTCCCCTAACACTGAGAGTCAGCACGAATATTCGCTGTGAAAGAAATACTGAGCACTGACACTAATTATAAACTAAATTCTTGACACTATCGACGACAAAGCAACCCGCTTGATTGTATCAACATCCACAATCATTTATACACTCCATCACTCACTCTCAATGACAGTAGTGTGTACCAGCTACAAGATACATTGCAGAAATTGATCACAGATCCTTAGTCAGAACCTTCAAACACGTGACCACTTCCAGACAGACAAATACAGAGATAAATGGGAACATCGTCCTCGACACATTCTCCTCCAAATGTTTCACCATCTCGAATAGGAAATATGCTCCTGTTCCTTCACTGTCACTCGGTCAAGTTCCTGGAATTACCTCCCTCAGGTTGTTGTGGATCAGCTTCCAGCTATGAACAGTTAGCAGCAATTCTCCAGCTAGAAGGGACAACTAAGGCCGTGCTATCAATCCTGGCCCAACCACAATGCCTGCATCATTGCGCAAAGAATCTGACCTGATATTATGTGCTCCTGTAAACGATTAAAAAGAGTTGTGTTTTTCAATTCTTCCATTGAGGCACCCGGCAGATGCAATCTGCCAGCACACAATACCTGTTCTCTTTTATGCCAGTTCAGATTTTCAATCAATTCTCATTCATAACAATGGAATGTATTCCTTTTACACTGAAAAAAAAATGCACGGAGACCAGTATCCATACACCAAGTTACTCTTTATTTGCAATTGCACAGTACATGGGCTCCAACCAGCCAGTTCAAAGCCAGTGCACAGAGGGAGGAGACCTTTTTTTTTCTGTGTGTGTGTGTGTGAGAGAGAGAGAGAGAGAGAGAGAGAGAGAGAGTGTAGAACCAGTTAAAAAGAGGCAACATTGTCAACGTCACTGCTGAAGAGGGGCAGGTACTCGGCAGACACAATCCCCAGTTTAACTCTGTTATCCAGGGCTCCCTGTTTTGCCCAGGTTGACAGTCTCAGTCAAGGATCTCGTAGTCAGTGCGATCAAACTTGGCCCTCGTTCCAATGATGACATTACTCCCCCATCAAATCCGGGGATGGACACATGCAGTTTCTCTTGTAACGTCTACTGCAACGTTGTCACCTCAGGTGTGGTTCCTCCCACTCTGTCTCGGACACTGGTGACACATACTGGACCGTAACCATCTCTTGCCGCCAGAGTGTCACGGGAGAGTTTCCTCCTCTTCTTGAGGCTATCACGCTATTGAAGCTGCGTCCAATTCAGAATCTGCCATGCATTCGAATGTGTTTAAAAAGGGATAACCCATGGTTTCGGACAGCCATCCTGGCTTTTCTGAGGGGAACAAGTATATTTTGCTTCTGCCCCGTTTTAGAGGGAGCAGTTTTCATATGATCTACATGTTTGATCAGGTCCACCTCATCTAGACATCTGAAAATCATGTGGGCTGACCTCACCTCGTTCCCATGCAGTGACATTTTGTAGTTTTGACACCAAAGTTTGCCCGCTTATGAAAGCATCCTCTCTCCCTCAGTGGAGGTACATGCCTTGTTGTTAGTGTTCTTGATGCTATTTCTACTACCCCTCCCCCGGTCTTAGAATAACTAGTTTAAACTTCTGGTGCACATTCTTCTCCTCATTGGGAACTCTGCTGGAGCGATGCCTGTTTTTGTGTAAGTGGTGATACAATAATCAGACAAGACCCGAGGTAGTTTGGTATCCAGTGAAGCTGCCAAGCAACATCTTCAAGCTTGCCTTCAATGTTTGGACTGTCTTTCCGCCAATACATTGGACAATGGACGGTATGGAGCTGTCTGAACATGCCGTCTGAACATGTCAAATGCTATTTGACTTCAGAAAATTTCCAAACTCCCTGCTGGAAAATGGCATCCCATTGTCCGTGTCCAATACTTTCGGGAGTTCATGTTCAGCGGATGATGCTCATAGCCTTACAATCATCATCACAGCGTTTGACGAATGAACTTTAACCACTTTAAATGGTCATCCGCAATATCCATTGCTTCTCAGACGAGATCGGAAGCGAAGTTGTTCCCTTAATCTTGAATGGCTCCCCGGGATAGATTCTCACTCTAGCCGAAACCTTACTCAAACTTAAGTGTTAGAAACCCAAGCGAACTTTGTTAAAGATTGGTTCTGCAATCACTGATATAGCTGTACCGGTATCTACCTCCATTAGAAACAGGTGACCATTTAACCAGAAGTTTATTTTTATTCGTTCTGATTTGGATGTTGCAAAGACTTTAACTGTTGCAGGTTAGCTATAGGTGCGCTTTCCGGGCTGTGCACTCTCCTGGCCTAACAGCTCTATTACTCATTTAAGGCTATTGGGACTCTTTCATTGTCACAAGTACGCATATCAGCAGGAACTGCAAGTCTTGCTGGCTCCAATCCTGAAGAAACTATTTATGGCTTGGCCGAGGTTTGCCTTAGTTTTGGGGTTTTGGTGTGAGCCGACCTGGAGTGCACCTGCTCAGGTTATGTACTGAGGCAATGCAATTATATTCACTCGAGTGATGTCCCCAAAGACCAGTTGGCCTGGTGAGATTGTCCACTGATATGCTCCATTTGCCAAATCTTCGAATGACAAAGCCATTTGAATTGCATGGTTGACGTCCAGTTGGATTTCAGCTGGTAGGCACTTTTACATTGATGGCAATCTCGTCGCCAAATAAATACCTGCACAGACGTCGATTTGCCGTCACCAAGACGCCTTTATTTATGCATGCTTATTTATGCATGCATGGTACTTGGCACTGGTGTGATTTGCACAGAGCCCGCAATCAGAGTGAGCAGATCCCCTGACCATCCTTTTTATATTATTTTATAAAACAATACACAGTTTACAAAACAATTAACATTAACAGTTGTATACAAAGATTCAGCAATTTTACAAGGGAGAGGAATGGCAAAGCCAGGCTCCAAACCGTAACGTTCAACCAGTTTTCAGGAAATGAGGACAAACTTCAAATCCCAGTTTCAATCATTACAAACAGTAACAATGACATTTGTACGTACAAGACTGTCCAATTACATAAAAGAGTACAAATAATACTGACCCCAAGCAACCCAGCAAGCAACCCATCCCTCCCGCCTTCCAACCACTCTCAGGCAGCACGGTCCGACGCACCTTCCGGCTCTCGGTACACCCCATGACCCTTACAGTTCTCGGTCCACCTGACACACCTTCTGACCACCTCAAGGACAGCCCGCCCCGGTACCTGCCCGGGGTGATATCTCTGAGGGTGGCATAGCCACCTTCTGGCTCTCGGTCTGCCCCTATGTTCCATTGGACTCTCACCCACCCCGATGCGCCATCTGGCCCGTGGACTACACTGACATACCTTCCGCCTATCACAATTACCCCTTCTCGGGACGACAGCTGTCAGAACAGCCTACCCACTTTCTGGCTCTCGGAGCGATCGACATCAGGGTGGCCTACCCACCCTCCAGCTTTCGGGGCAGCCTACCAACCTCCGGCTCTCAGTGTGACAGCTTTCAGGACACAGTAAGGACTGCGAGACCCAGGGACACAAGACAGTGCAGGTGATAAACCCAACAAACAACAAAACAGTCAATTACCAACAAACAGAGTCCTATCTGGTGCACAGAGTCCATTACCATAAACAATTTTCTTCAAAATATGGAGTCCATTCCCAGGAACAGAGTACACTCCAGTATACAAAGTGCATTGCCGGAAATGGAGTCCACTCAAAACTGCAGAGTCCGTTGCTAGAAACAGAGTCCACAACCATGGGCAGAGTCCACTCCTGAAGGCAGTAAATACTCACCTCACAGCACACAGGTGTTCAGTCTCCATAGAGTCTTCGCACATCTACAGAGACCCAGGCCCGCTCACAGGAACACAGTACATTGTAAATGTACAGTTAACTGACAGGTGTTCGGTCCACTCTCGAAGGTAGGGTCCACTCCATCCCCCCTCCATCCCACCTTCTGGCCACTCGAAGACACCGCACCCCTACGCACCTTCCAGCTCTCAGTTCACCCTGATGCACCTTTCGACTTCCTCTGGAACAGCCCGTCTCCTTCCCCAGGGACGACAGTGCAGAGGGCATCCCACAAGCCTTCCAGATCGTAGTCTCCCCCAATGCGCCTTGTGACTCTCGGCTTTCGATCACCTCTAGTTCAGCCCATCCCGATTACACCTTCTCGGGTCGACAGCACTCAGAACCGCCTGTCATCTTCTGGTTCTCGGGGGACTGGGATCAGGGAGGCTTACCCATTCTGCAGCTTTCGGGACAGCCTACCAACATTCAGGTTCACAGGATGGCCTACCCACACTCCGGCTCTCAGGGTGACAGCATTCAGGATGACCTATGAGCCCCCCCAGCTCACAGTTAGGCCTGCCAGACCCAGGGACACACCAGACAGTGCAGGTGATAACCCCAACATATCACCTGACAAAGTTAATTACCAACAAACAGAGTCCACTCTGGTACACAGAGTCTATTAGCATAAGCAGTTCTCTTAAAAATGTAGAGTCCACTCACTGGAACAAACTCCACTCCAGTATACAATGTGCATTGCCCGAAATAGAGTCCACTCCAAACTGCAAAGTCGATTGCTATAAACAGAGTCCACAACAGAGGGCAGAGTCCACTCACGAAGGCAGCAAATGCACACCCCACAGGTATTAAAGCTCCATGGAGTCCTGACACGTATTTGGAGAACCTGGCCCACTCCCAAGGAACATAGTATATTGTAAAGGTGCAATGAACTCACAGGGGGTTGGTCCAGTCCTGAAGGAAACATCTTCTCCCAACCTCCACGACACAGTAAGTACTCACCTCCCAGAACACACACAGGTGTTCAATTTTCAGAGGCCCAGTCCCAGGGATAGACCTCCAGACAGGAACAGTTCATCTGATAAGATGTATTTATTCACAAGGGCTCAGTCCAAATACCAAAAAACAGTGAAGACACGTACAAAAAAACCCAAAGTAAACTAGAGACAAAGGGCTAAGCCCGGCCATAAAATCAACATTTGTCAGTTTCTGAAAAGTGAAAGAGAAAAGAGTAATACACAGGCTGTAACAAACCAGTGAAACAACAATTCCCTAATGAAAACTGAGTTACACCTGAAATACATTCTGTGCACCAAGAGTTTAGAAATCAGTCCTCACTAAATGAATACCAGTTAAAAAACTGGCTAAGTAATTCAGCCAGCTCAGGAATCAGGTTTCCACCCCAGAAAAAAGAAGCAGAAACCAACAGGAACAGTACCACACTGACTGTGGCTCAACCAGCACAGAGTCTGTCCCCTAAATTGAGAAGGCTCTGAATCACCTGTTTTTATATTTTATTAAATAATTCTCAGTTTTCAAAAGAATTAATATTTACAGCTATTTTCAGAGAAACAGCAATTTTACAAGGGAGAGGGGCAGCAAAGCCAGGCCCCAAACCCTAACGGTCAACCAGTTTTCATGGAAATGAGGACAAATCTCAAATCCTAGCTTCAATCACCACAAAACAGGAACAAAGACATTTGTACAAACAAGACAATTCAAATACATAAAGAAACAGTGCATACAATACAGTACCCCAGAAAACCCAGCAAGGCCCACCGTCCCTCCCATCTTCCGGCCACTCTAAGGCAGCCAGTCCCTACACACTTTCTGGCTCTCGGTCCACCCCATGCCCCTTTCAGTTCTCGGTCCGGCCTGACACACCTTTCGAGCACCTCTAGGACCGCCTGCCCCAGTACTCGCCCGGGGTGACAGCGGTCAGGGCGGCCTACCCACCTTCTGACTTCACTAACCATCTTCAGCACTTTTCGACCACCTCTCAGACAGCCCGCCACGTTACCCGCCCTGGGTGACAGCGCTGAGGATGGCCTTCCGGCTTTCCGTCTCTCGATCTGCCCCTACATACCATTGGGCTCTCACCAACCCTGATGCGCCACCAGATTTGTGGACTACCCTGACAAACATTCCGGGCACCTCTAGGACAACCCGCCCCCTTCCCCAGGGACGACAGCACACAGAGGATCCCATGTGGGCGGCACGGTGGCACAGTGGTTAGCACTGTTGCCTCACAGCGCCAGAGACCCAGATTCAATTCTCGCCTCAGGTGACTAACTGTGTGGAGTTTGCACATTCTCCCCGTGTCTGTGTGGGTTTCCTCCGGGTGCTCCGGTTTCCTCCCACAATCCAAAAAATGTACAGGTTAAGCGAATTGAACATGCTAAATTGCCCGTAGTTTTAGGTGAGAGGGTAAATGTCGTGGAATGGTTCTGGGTGGGTTATGCTTCGGCGGGTCAGTGTGGACTTATTGGGCCGAGGGGCCTGTTTCCAAACTGTAAGTAATCTAATAAACCTTCCTAATCTGAGCCTCCCCCAACGCACCTTGTGACTCTCGGCTGTTTTGACACACCTTCCGACCACCTCTAGCTCAGCCTGGCCCGATTACCCCTTCTCGGGACGACAGCACTCAGAATACCATACCCGCCTTCTGGCTCTCGGGAGATTGGCATCAGAGTGGCTTACCCACCCTCCAGCTTTCGGGACAGCCTACCAACATTCAGGTTCACAGGATTGCTTACCCACGCTCCGGTTGTCAGGGTGACAGCATTCAGGACGACCTATGACCTCGCCAGCTCACAGTTAGGCCTGCCAGACCCTGGGCCACACAAGATAGTGTAGGTGGTAACCCAAACATACCACATGATAGCTAATTACCAAAAACAGAGTCTTTTCTAATACATATAGTCCATTAGCATAGACAGTTCTCTTCAAAATGTATAGTCCATTCCCAGGAACAGAGCCCACTCCAGTATACAAAGTGCATTGTCAAAAATGGAGTCCACTCCAAACTGCAGAGTTCGTTGCTAAAAACAGAGTCCACAACCGAGGGCAGAGTCCACTCCTGAAGGCAGCAAATGCACACCCCACAGCACACAGGTATTCAATCTCCATGGAGTCCAGGCCCATCCTTGGAGAACCAGGCCCGCTCACAGGAATACAGCATATTGTAAAGGTGCAGTTAACTCACAGGGGTTTGGGCCATGCGTGAAGGCGAGGTCTTCTCCCAAACTGCAGGATACAGCAAGTGCTCACCTCCCAGCACACACACAGGTGTTCAATCTTCAGAGGCCCAGTCCCAGGGCTAGGCCTCCAATCAGGAACAGCTCAGCGGGTAAGCTGTATCCCTTCAAAAGGGCTCAGTCAAAACACACAAAAAAAGTGAAGACACTTACAAAAAACAAAGGAAACGAGAGTCCAAGGGCTAAGCCCTACCACAAAATTAACATTGTCATTTTCTCAAAAGTAAAAAGAGAAAAGACTAACACAGGATGTAACCAGCCAGTGAAACAACGGTTCCCTAATGAGAACTGAGTTACACCTAGAACAGATAGTGTGCATCAAGAGTTTAGATATCAGTTCTCAAAAAGGAATGCCAGTTAACAAAGTGGCTATATAATTCAGCCAGTTCAGGAATCAGGTTTCGCCCACAAAAAAAAAGAAGCAGAAACCTACTGCAACAGTAATACACTGACTATGGCCCAGCCAGCACAGAGTCAGCCCCCTAAATTAGAAGACTCTGACGCTCCTGTTTATTTATTTTTCTTTTTTTTTGTTGGCTCTGTCTTTTTTTGTTTTTTTATTACCCCCACATTTCTACCTAACTGCGGTAGTAGTCAGCCCCCTAAATTAGAAGACTCTGACGCTCCTGTTTATTTATTTTTCTTTTTTTTTGTTGGCTCTGTCTTTTTTTGTTTTTTTTATTACCCCCACATTTCTACCTAACGGCGGTAGTGCTTATTTTCCCCCCCAGCACCCATGTGTGTGTGCAGGTGTGAGACACAGTAAAAGACACAAGGTGCAAGAATCTTTATTCAGTTTCCACCACCAGGTAATAAAGAAACACCCGAGTGGCAAGTGACAAGCAGTGCCCTTCACATCAAAGGGCAATGCTGTGTGATCAGACAGTGAAGGGGATGGCAGTGATTAAATCAAGATAGAGTTGGAGGTGGAAATAATGCACTCCACTACCTGCGGCACCCACCTCTCCCTGAACAACTCCAGGGTGTCAGACATCCGGGCACTAACGTACCCGCGGAAGAGGGGCAGGCAGTCGGCCCTAACGACCCCCTCCACGGCCCGCTGCCTGGACCTGTTTATGGCCAGTTTGGCCAGGCTCAGGAGCAGACTCACGAGGTGGTCTTCTGACCTGCCCTCCCTCCTGCATACCGGCCGCCCGAAGATCAGAAGCGTGGGACTGAAGTGCAACCAAAAGCAGAGGATGAGGTTGTTAAGAAAATCGAAAATGGAGTGCAAACGCCCACAGTCAATATACACATGGTCCACGGAATCCACAGCGCCACAGAACAAGCAGTTGGGCTGGGAGTCCGTGAAACACTGCAATCTGCATTTGCAGGTGTCCACTCCGTGCAGCACCCTCCACCCTAGATCCCCGAGAGAAAGGTGGAGGATTCCAGCGTAGAGAGCCCTCCACTGGGGATCCCCACCGCCCAGTGGCAAATGGGCACGCCAAGGTGTGTCCAGTCGGTGGATGAGGGAGGAGAGATTGATGGTGTGCAGTAGCAGTCGATACAGGGCCCGCCTTTTTACGTCCTTAAAAGGGACAAAACTAAAATTCCGGAGACCGCTCAGGTTGTGGGGCACAGGCTCCCGCTGGAAGTATGGGACCTTGGGGCAAATGTGAAACTCCGTCCAGGCTGGGGTGAGCGCGGACGGGATTCCACCGTACACCTGAGCATCCTTCAACTGGTGCACTATGTCGGGTCCAATAACTGCCATTTTAAATTGTCGGATGGCGGTTGCCACGTACCGGATGTCTACCGCTGCATTGCGTACTATGTCCTTTGGCAGCGTCCAGCCCAGACCCCCAGCACCCAGCACGTCCCCGACCATGGTCACCCTCGCTGCCATGGCCCTCCCCTCCGAAAGCCACTCCAAACCGCAAGTATGGAGGTGCGGATTCCTGAGCAATGGCTCCCTGACCACAGCCGCTACTCCTGCCGAAGGGTAAGTACGACACAATTTGACCATGTTCCAGACAGTGATCAGGTCCTGGTAAAAGACAGCAGCGTCTTGAGGGCCACCTCCAAACCGTCACAGTCGATGAACAGGAGCTGTGTGTCATAGTTGAGGTTACGCACCTGGCGGAAAAAGTACGTCACCAGGGCGCACCATTTAGGAGGAGGCTCAACATAAAGGTATCGCTGCCTAGTCTGAAGGTGGAACATTGTGACCTGGGTGTGGACGCTCACCAGCGACTGATCGCCCTCCTCAATAGGGGGAGTCAGAACCTGTGCAGCGACCCCTGCATCTTTATGTCCCAGAAGAAGTCAATCAAAGTTCTCTGGATGCCAGCGACAAAACAAGGAGGAGGGACCAAAGTGACCAGCTGGTTCCACACATGGCCGCTACCAGCTGGTTTATGACCAGCACTCGACTCCTGCAAGATAGCACTCGGAGCAGTCCTGTCCAGCGGCCTAGGCCAGCCGTGTATTTGGCACCTAGGATGCCAGTTTGTCAGCTAGGATTTCTCAGCCAGGCTAAGGTAGACCCCCAGCTGGAGGAGATGGGTGGTTCTCCAACTGAACACCTTTAACTCCTCCAGCAGGCAGTCCACTCGCCATGGACCGACCAGTAGTCCGGAACATTTGGCCCAGTTGATCCAGGTGGAAGATACTGCCGAGTACACGGCCCAGCACTCGCGCATCCTCCCCAGGTCAAACGGGTCATTGAAAGTGAGGAGCACATCGAAGGCGTAGGCCGAGAGGAACACCCCCATGCCCGTGCTGCACAGAACCAGCCCCGGAAACCTCCTCTGCAAGAGGTGCATGAAAGGCTCCACGCATAGGGAATGCAGCTGGCCGGACAGGGGGCAGCCTTGACGCACTCCTCTCCTGAAGCGAAGCAGCGCCATCAGGGACCCATTAACTTTAACTAAACACTCTGCGGTGGCGTACAAAAGTCGGATCCGGGCGACAAACTGCGTCCCGAAACCGAATGCCCGCAGAGTCCCGAGCAGGTACTCGTGATTGACCCTTTCGAATGCCTTCTCCTGGTCAAGAGACAGGAAGGTGCTCGGCAGACCAGCCCGTCGACAAAAATGGATCAGGTCCCGGACAAGTTGGATGTTGTCATATATCTTCCGGCCCGGGACCATGTAGGACTGGTACAGGTCAATCATGTGGGCCAGCGTGGAAGTCAGGCAAGAAGTCAACACTGTGGTGAAGATTTTGTAGTCCGTGCTGAGGAGGGAGACTGGACGCCAGTTCTTTAAAGAATGAAGGTCCCCCTTCTTTGCCAGCAGGAAGATGACCGCTCTGCGTCAAGAAAGGGACAGCTCTCCGGCATTTAGACACTCCCCAGGACCTGTGTGTAGTCGCTCCCCAGGACGTCTAAGAACTCCCTGAAGGACTCCACAGTCAGCCTGTCCAGCCCCAGGGATTTGCCCCTCGAGAGCGCCGGTCAGCTCCTCTAAGGTGACGGGAGTGTCGAGCCTTCCGGCGTTTTCCTGGCCGAGCTGCGGCAGGTCCTCCCACAGAACTCTGTGAGCATCCTCGCTGGACGGATCCGGAGAGAACAGAACCGTATAATAGTTTTGGATGTGGGCCCTGATACCCTCCAGATCCGAGACGAGGGACCCGTCGTCGGCCAGCAGCACAAGGAGCTGGTGACGGGCGCCACACCTTTATTCCAGCTAATAGAAGAAGGGGGATCCGTGTTCCAGGTCCTGGAGGAGCTGGATCCGCGACCTCACGTAAGCGCCTCGAGCCCCGACGAGCTGCAGGTCCCGGACCGCGGTCTTCTTATCTTTGTACACCCCATGCAGGGCCGGGTCTGCATCGGGCTGACCAATGCGTGACTCCAGGTCGAGCATCTCCCTCTCCAACTTCCTGATCCTGGATTTCCGCCTCTTTGTCGATCCCCTCGCGTACTCCTGACAGAAAACGCTGATGTGAGCCTTGACCACGTCTCACCATAGCCTCAGGGAGTGGAAGCTTCCCTGCTTCCTTCTCCAGCCGACCCAGAAACGAAGAAACGAGTCCCGGAACCGCTGGTCCTCCAGCAGCAGGTTGTTAAAGTGCCAGTACGCAGAGCCGGGCCTGGCACCGAACGGATGGAGATCTGCCCACACCAGGTGATGGTCCATGCACTACACTTGCTGCGTGGAGGCCGTCGGAAAACAGGAGGCGTCGATTCTGGAAGCACCGACCTCAGGCTCACGAAGGTGAAGGCGATGGAGTCGGGATGGAGTTTCAGCCAGATGGCCACCAGGTCGAAGGACTTGACCAAGTCCCCCAACCTCCTCCCCGACGCCCAACCGGTGCAGGCCTGCTCCTGGCCCGGGGGCCCCTGAGCCCGATCCCCGCCCACATCACCTGATAAACCAGTGGCAGGAAGGCAGGGACCCAGTTCCCCCTCCAGGGCCCAGAGACACAGTTGCTGTAGGAGGTGAGGCAGCGGTGGTTCCCCACAGCTTAGTACCAGGGTGTGGCTGGGTCGGGCGGGGATCGGGCTCAGGGGCCCCCGGGCAAGGAGCAGGCGTTGAAGCCCCAGGAGTTTCTGTGACGGGGCGGGGGTAGGGTGTGTGGCCAATGGGTGCAGCAGGGCTGGGGTTAGGTACAGGTTTGGGGGTTTGGAGGTCAGGGTTTCCACGCCGAGGCGACACAGACACGGCCGCGGGGGACCTGTCATGCCGGGGCGGAGCAGTTCATGGGCTAGGTGTAGGGGAAGGCGACAGGGTGGTCTCCACGTGGCCGGGCCTGGCACGTTGCGTCTTCTTGAGCACCTTCCGGCCGGCCGGACACTCACACCCCTCCCTGACAGGGGCTAAGGCATTGGAAGCCTCTGGCTTAGCCACCACTGCCGGCTTGTTGTGTCGACTTCGGGGGAGGGGAAGTAGGTGCGGCCGCACCACCATCAGCCGTTGGTGTGGACAGGGCAGCCATCTGGGTGGGGTAGTTTTTTCTTATGTGCCCCACCTCGTCGCAAATATTGCACTGCACACCATCCACTGTCCAGAAGACGCGGTAGGCTGCGCCCTCATGGAGGAGGGTAAACTAGCCCTTGGTTACCTCCTCCTGGATCAGTTAAATAAACACCTGGCAGGGTACTTGAGATCGAGCTGGAGCAGTTGGACACTCCACCGGATCTCCCCCAAGGTGTTGAGGTGGGGAAGAAGGAGCTCGCTGGCAATGAAGTGCCGGACGTTGGAGATGACGACCCTCTGGTCCATAACCTCCAAGGAGTCAACGGGCAAATGTGTCCCGCTCACAGTAAGCCCCCTCTTCTCGGCCAGGTGGACCGCCTGCTCGGTCTTTAGGAAAACCACGGCCTTCCCCTAGATCCTGGCCGCAGCAACGATGGCCAGTGGGCCGACCGCTCTCGCCATGGCCTTACTGCACACCTCGATGGTCATGTTGGGGTGGGGATCGTCCTTGACCCCCAGGCGTTTAGTCAGGTGCCTGAAGGGGGTCGTGGTTGCAGACGGGGTTGGACAGCCGAGCCTAAGTCAGCGGCTACGCCGGCGGAGGTGCGGCTGGGCCCTGCGATTTTCGGACTCGCCATGCTTTTGCTGTCTGCGGCTGGTGGAAACAGGCATGATGAGAGTCCAGTATGGGCCCCAGGCAACAGCAGTGGTGGAGACAGGCCTCAGTGAACAGTAGCGGTGGAGGCAGGCCTCAGGCAAGTCCCAGGCAGCACCAAAGTGATTCTCAGGTAGGCCCCTGGTCGCAGCAGTGGAGGCAGGCCTCAGGCAACAGCAGTGGTGAAGGCAGGCTTCAGGCAAGTCCCAGGCTGCACCAGAGTGAGTCCCAGGTAGGCGTTTGGTCGCAGCGTTGGGGGCAGACCTGTTGAGGGGGGTCCCCAAGGCAAGTCCTAGGCAGCCCCAAGCGAGTCTCAGGCAGCAGCAGTGGAGGTGGGCCTCTAGCAGCCGCGGTGGAGGTTCTGGGAGGGGCCCAAGGCGAGGCCCAGGCAGCAGCAGTGAGGCAGGCCCCAAACAGTAGCAGCTGAGTAAGGTCCGGGTGCGATTCCAGAGACCAGCATTGGGAGTGGGCCCCAGGTCAGCAGCAACACTCCCTTCACCTGGGTGAGGCCCAGGTTGCAGCTCCAAAAGCAGGCCCAGGACTTAGATTTCCCACCTCCTTCTGCATCCCCCTCCTTCCCCTCTTCTTCCTCCTCTTCTTCTTCTTCGTTCCTTCCTCCCTCTTTCGAGAACACTGGATGTGGGGCAGCTTGTCCAGAGACAGTCCCCTTCCTCTCAGACACCTTCAAGGACGTGAGTCCTTCCACACACACTGATCCAGCTCCCTCTGAGCAAGCTCTCAGAGTGCACAGAACCTCGGACACTCCTGTTTCTTTTTTTTTTAACACCCACACTACCGCCTAACTGTGGTAGTGCTTATTTTTCCCCCCAGCACCCATGTTGTTTGTGTGCAGGTGTGAGCCACAGTGAGAGACACAAGGTGTACGAATCTTTATTCAATTTCCACCACCAGGAAGATAGGAAAACACACGAGTGGCCAGTGACAAGCAGTGCCCTTCACAAAAGGCCAGGTCCAGGAGCAGACTCACGAGGAGGTCTTCAGACCTGCCCTCCCTCCAACGTACCCGGTACCCGAAGATCAGGAGTGTGGGACTGAATTGCAACCAAAAGCAGAGGAGGAGGTTTTTAAGAAAATCAAAAAGGGAGTGCAAACGCCAACACACAATATACACGTGGTCCACGGACTCCACAGCGCCACAGAACAAGCAGTTGGGCTGGGAGTCCGTGAACCACCGCAATCTGCGGTTGCAGGGGACTGCTGCATGCAGCACCCTCCACCCCAGATCCCCGAGAGAAAGGGGAAG